>NC_048220.1:64479539-64512642 GCF_002007445.2 Ailuropoda melanoleuca | reverse complement strand
TGAGTGCAGCCACTGTTAAAAGAACACAGTGAGCAGATTCCTCAAGAAGTGAAAAATAGAACTACAGTATGATCCAGTAATCACACCACTGGGTATTTACCCAAAGGATACACAAACACTATTTCAAAGGCGTACATGCACCCCTATGTTTATATCAGCATTATTTACAATAGCCAAGATATGGAAGTAGCCCAAGTGTCCATCAATTGATGGATAAAGAAGACATGGCGTGTGTGTGTGTGTGTGTGTGTGTGTGTGTGTGTATACACACAATGGAATGTTACTCAGCCATCAAAAAGAATGAAATCTTGCCATTTGCAATGACATGGACAGAGTTAGAGAGTATAATGCCAAGTGAAATAAGTCAGTCAGAAAAAGAAATTCCATAGGATTTCACTCACACATAGAATTTAAGAAACAAACAAGCAAAGAGAAAAAAAGAGTAAGAAAGAAGACAAACCGAGTAACAGACTCTTAATTATAAAGAACAAACTGATGGTCACCAGGGGGAGGGCAGGTCGGGGTTTGGGTTAAACAGGGAGAAGGGGATTAAGGAGTGCACTTGTCTTGATGAATACTAGGTGCTGTATGGAACTGCTGAATCACTATATTGTACATGTGAAACTAATATAACACTGTAAAAAAAAAGTGCTTATACCAAAAAGATCAAATTTAGATTCTTAATGTATAATGTACAATTGAAATCTAAAAAACTGGATATCAAAAAATGCAATGTTAAATTTACTACTGTATTTTTTAAAACATCTGACTTTGAGAGCTAAATGTGAAATATCACCTATTGAATGCATTAGCAGAGCATAGAGAAAAAGCACTCCGTCGTGGCTGCCTCGGGGTATCAAACCATCTCTAACCCATTTCAGATTCCTACTTATAAAACTGTGGGTGGTAACAATCTGGATACATTTTTTGCTTAAATCTTTCACAGATACAATATCTGTCAAACAGCCAACATGCCTGACCCAGTTGTACTGAGTAAGCCCTACAGATTATTTGTCAAACAAATTCAGTAACCCAATATTTGTTTCTTTATTTTAAAATTTAATTGGTATGCAAATAGGGCAACAAGACAGCATTTGTGCTGGATACAGTTGTCACTGCAGATTCTGGGAATGCTCATTATCATGCTTACAGATGTTTTTTTCCCACCTAACATCTGCCAATGCTACCTAAACCCCAGGAAGTCCACAAACCTGTGCAAACTTCCTCTCACTGTGGGTCTCTTTCTCTGTTATCTGTTCCATGCACACTAATTTTGTGCATCTGAGGCCTCTGTATGCCACAATTATGCCTGCTTCCTAACACTTCTGCCTCCAGAGCTTTTGATTTGAAATTGAACAGACACAGAGCCAATTTATCATAAGATGACATGTGTCATGTTTATGGTATTACCAAAGGAACCCTGGTATGCACTGTATTTATCCTTTTGCTGTCAGCATGGACCAAGACAACACAAGATAGAGAAGCTATAATGTTTTTAATAATATGATATATACTTTAAAAATAGAACATCAAATAACATCGCCTTCAAAATGTGGTATTAGATCATTCTGCTTAAAATCAAAATTTCTTTGTCAAATAATCATCTGTCATTCAAGAATACATCTTATTGAAATGAGAATAACAAACAAAAGCATTGGAATATGTTCCCTCAAAGAAAAAGATAACACTTTGCTCAAACCAACAATTTATTTCTTCTATCTGTCTCATTTTCACATAAATTCTAATCATGCTTAATGATGGCTTTATCTTGAATACAATATAAATTCACATCATGTGGCTTTTGTCAACAAATATAAATATCCGAGAGCATCCTCATTCCATCTTTTACACACTAATAAATGTACTTTTAACACCCTAATGATGCATCTCTCACTGTGTTTCTGGATCACACATAAAGCAAACATATACAGAGATAGCAATATTTCAAGCATAAACCTAATAGCCGAAAGGAAAAAGCTTTTCATTTGAACCAAGTTGAGTAAAAAGCCAAAACTTGAGGCAAAACTTTCTACTGTGAAAATGGCTGATCACAGAGTGACATCTTCTTAACACCTCTACAAAAATCTACTTTTTATCAGGAACAAACATTTGTGCATGCCAAACCTAGCATCTAGTTGCTCATTTCAATGTGTAATTAATTTTGATTTCCAGCATGCCTCCAATTACTTTTTAACATTTTCAAATATGCTCCTCTAAGTAAAGAGTAAATAAAACCTAAATGCTACCCCCTTGAAGATTTTATTAATATGTAATAAGCAGGTAAGGAAATCAAATATGCAAAACTCAATACTGCATATATACAAGTACAGTTAAGCCTGCCTCTCAAATCTGATGATGGGTTTGCCAGACTGAATACAAGCTATTACTAAATAGTACTGAGGAATATTTATTAATATTAATTACTATTGTTATCAATATTAATTGCTCTTATTAACATTAATTAATTAGAAGTATTGGTCAGAATCCAACAGTTGGACTCAGAAAATAGTTACCTAATTCAAAATGATAATTAATGAATGAAAGAACAATTTACAAAGATTTGAATAGGGCTAAGGAGACTAATACAGAGGGTAAAGGACCCAAGTCCTCATAGAAGCAGGAAGCCATTACACACCCGGGCCTGAAAGGGCAAGGAGAGAGAGGTGTTACCATTACTCTGGCGGAGGGTTTGCCAAGCAGGAGCCATGGCCTTAGTGTAAAGAAAAACAAAAACAAAATCTCAGTCTCATGAGGATAAAACAGATGGCAAAAATACCACATCTATCTTCTCCTCTGCCTTTCAATACCACACACTGTGTTTCATTGGCAAACCCAACTGAAAGCCAGAGAACAGGGAAACCCAGGTGAGGTCATGGCACAGAGAAAAGTAGAAACAGGTTCAACACAAATCTGCAGGGGCGAGTGGAAAACATCCAGCATTTGACTTTCTCTGCAGTGCACCCACTATCAAGTGATATAGCCGGAATGATCTGATAGTTAGAGAATGTCTTCAATCCATTCCTATGAGATTCACATGAACTTCACAAGTGAAGTCCAGGAGTTACTGTATGTTCCAGATTGAAGAGAAAATCATTATTCTCTCAAACATGTACATCCTCAGCAAGGACATTCCAGAGCTCCAGAACCAAACTGCCCAGCTCCTGCTGGCTGCCAGAACCATGGATATCCACTTATCTACAGCCAAGGAAAAGTACAGTCTTGTGGTAAATCAAGCCTAGGGAATCAAAATCATCACAGTGTCTAGAGAACATTATGAGCTCTTCTTATAAGACAAAGATTATTTATGATGGTGCTAACACATTGTTGGAGGGACCCCCAGGAGAGCTGTACAACAATTTTTAAATACCATTTAACTATCCTAGAACCAAATACCACCTTGGCTTCAACATCCCTTCTCCACTCTCAACTTACATAAAAAAAATTTTTTTTAATTAAGAACTTTCTGCACTAGCCACCTAATTAGGCATTGGGACAACCTGTCTTAATTCAAGCTGCTATGACAAAAATAACACAGACTGAGTGGCTTAAATAGCAAACATTTATTTCTCAAAGTTCTGGAGACTGGAAAGTGCAAGATTAAGGTGCAGGCAGAGAGGAGGGAGACAGAAACAGAGAGACGAGAAAGTCTCTTCTTATAAGGGCACTAATCCCCTTTCTGATGGCTCCACCCTAATGGCCTAATTACCTTCCAAAACCAGCACCTCCTAATACCATCATATGATTTCATCATATAAATTTTGGAAAGGACACAAACATGCAGTGCATGTGGATTAACATTCGAGACTCAGCGATGTGAAGGAACTTCCCTGAGCTTACAGAGCCACAGCCTGCTGTCATGACTAGAATCTGCATTCCACATCTGTGATCTATTCCTCAAGCCACTTCTGCCTCATGCTGTAGCTAGGATGGCTTAGTAGCCCTTCCTTGCCTAAGGAGACCATGCAATTTCAGAATTCTGTATACCTCATGCTCTGACCTATAAAATACTTTCTGTTGTCTTCATCTAACAGGCTTTCAGCAGACATTCATGAAGCACCTACTTTGTACCAGTGTGGTAGGCATTAGGAATACAAACACAAAAAATCACAAAATCCCTGTGTTTAAGCAACATGGATCTAACGGTGGATACCAACTATTCTTGAGCAATTTGTCCTCCATGTTGAATCCTTTTCCAGCCTAAAGTGAAGTCTCACTCTAACTGATCCTCAGAGGACATATGTAATCATTCAGGGCCTTGTACCTTTTTTGCATATTCACCATCTCAAAAACTAGATAATGCTAAGTGGTATGTTTTTACATTCCTCACTAAAACTTTTCTCATTCATCACTTATGGTAAGCATTTTATAACAAGCCTTAATTAAGGAAAGATTTACTGAGTGCCTATAAGTTCAGAAACACCATGCTAAGTTCAGAAACAGGCGGTGGAGAAAAAAAACACATGAATCCTTTTTAGGAACCCCTCTGAAAATTGTGGAGTTTCTTGGAATACACAGACACGGAAATGGTCACTTATAATACAGTATGATAAACCTCATAACATTAAAGTAGTTATTTCTAGTTATCTCTATAACTCCACAAAGAGGTCCAGAGGGCTTTAGGATGGGTACGAAGCTTGCATGCTCTACCACCTCCAATATACATCAGAGTACAGAGCAGAGAATGCCAAATATGTCACAATGAAACCAATGAATCTGGATCTTTAATGACCTAAATTTGTTGTCTTTTAATTAAATTCAATCTCTGTACTATTATAAAGGGATGGAGGGTCTGCTCTTCACAGAGACAAAAATTAATCATAGTTTTTTTAAATAATACTATTTATAATCAATGACATCTATAAAGTGCAACAGGTATCTCTATGTTTTCTTTGAAAGATGTTTCTTTGAGACATTGAAGTTAACAAAAGGCCATGAGGGTTTAAAAGGACAAAGCCTCTTTTCTTTCTGGGTGGAGAAGAATACTATATTAGTTGTATGCATGACAAATATTCACAAACTCAGAGATCAGTAAAAACTCCCACAATCTTTCACATGAAAAGTCACAGAAAATATAACATTTTTGAGCAACATAAGACATGATATATCCTAAAATTTATATTTGTATCACAGAGTATAAACATACCAGATTAAGCTGGTTTAATATTCTTCATTCACTCAGTGAAGATGAACATTTACCATATTCTTAGTTCTAAGCAATGATTTTCATTCATTAAGCTGCAAAACCACTTCTTTCTGCAAGAATGTACTGAGCCAGAAACAACAGAAATGTGTATTTGTATTATTATGCACATAAACTTATTGACTTTGAAAGGATTAACTTGTGGATCAATAAGGGAGAAATTCATTACACCAATCAACTCCAAGTAACTAGAACTAAACAAGATGCATCAGTCTAAGTTAAAATGGAATTTACTTCAGGATTGCTACAGCCTAAAACAAATCATAAAATGAAATCAGCACATTGTACCAGGAAATTTTCATAAACAATCTGATAGATTCTAATACGTTAGGCTTGCATGTATACCAGCCTCTCTGGCTGTATGAAAAATGTTGAGATCAATAGATGCTGATGAGCAATATTTAAATGAATTTCTAAATGACTATAATAAAAAATTTAGTTGACTCAACCCCTGCTGTTCTGGGCTGTAAAGTTATGAGCTCTATTTACCTGAAAGCATGTATGCCTATTAGACTTGGCAGGAGTTTCTCAACATTGCTATTAAATAGAATATCTATTTAAAATGAACCAAGCATCAAGCTATATCAAATCTGTTACCTCAGACTGGGATAAAGCAGCATGCTAACCTCATGTACATGATGCAAGGAGCAGAAGAGAATAAATCTTTCTGGCTTTTAACCTTCTTTGTGAGTAAAAATTTTTCATAAAATGTGGCTGGCACTGAAGGAATATAAGAAAGTTTGCTTTCACAGGTACTAACTATAAAATGTCTAAATAAAAAGTGACACAAGAAAAAGCAAGACAAATTAAAAGTATAGAGATGCATTAAACAAATGCATCTTTCAAAAAGCTTCCACACCTTTCTGGAGGCCAAGAAAAATCTACGGAGCTAATGAAGGGAGTGAAGTCCGTAAGACATTAGTCTCATATTTATCATCAACAGAAATTATACCAGGGTAGAAAAAAGAATTTAAAAATGACACAAAATACCGCTAAAGAGAATTGTTTATAGTGATAATGAGCTAAAGATACAAAAAAGTGAAATATATATTAAAGTGATTTGTAAACTCTATAGGGTATGTTCACACTGAGCATGTTTATTTTTTTTCAATTAGACCAATAAATAGTGAGAGGAAACAAGAAATAAATAACTCTAACGTTGAATTTATTCTTTTACCTTTAGTAATAAAATATTAATTGTGAGAGCTAGAAAAGTATGCAGTTTTTTGTTTTTGTAGAAAAGGGATTAACAAAATTAAAATTCCAATTGATGTTTAAAAATCATGTAATTAAATGTCAAAAATTGATATCAGATCAACAATCTGTCAGCACGTATTTATGATTTATCAGCTCTGACTCCTATATTCTGCTTTGCGACGAGAAAAATATTATAAAACCCCTTTCCAAAATGGAAAAGAACTGGCAAGTGAAGGGATAAGCATGGCTGAACACCACTTCTGACGGTTTACTTGATGGCTATGGGCTAGCAGTAATTTCATTGTTATACCAGGTTTATAGGTTTGGCCACTTGATCAATCCAGGTAGGAGGTGACCAGTCTTTGGGGGAGGGAAGCGGAAATAGCATCATGGAAGCACAGAGAAGAATAAGGTCAGGAAACTTAGTAATCTGGTCTCTCTCCAAGTGGTTTGTTCCTGTGCCAGTCACAGCTACTGTCAGACACCCCTCTGTGTCTGCATTCTGGAAGCAACTCCCTCTACTTGCTTGTCAGGCCTACCATGTGATACAGTACCCCTTTGTTGATAGCCTCAGGATACAGTGTCATCCAGAGAGTTTCTTGTCCATACCTCTGCAAAGAGCCCCCTCATTAAAATATCTTAAAATATCTTAGTACGGGTGGCTGACTGTTTCTTTCTGGGGCCCTGACTGATACGGAATTTAACTACCTTTGTTGTCAAGGACTTTGTGATCCTGAGAAAGTAGGAATCATTTCTATAAAACAGTGGGAAAGCAATATGACTTCTTTAATGAAGTACTGTATGTTGCAGCAGAGATGAAAGTTTTAAGAAGAGAGGTGTGAACCAAATAGGATAGCTTTAGGGAGGCCTTCTTATTCTTAAAATTAGGATGGATTTCAAAAGAGAGAGAAAAGATTAAAAAGATGAATTCTAACCTGGAAGAAAAGTCGTTGTAAAAAAAAAAAAAAGACATCTAGTCCTTGCAGATATTCATAGATTAGAAATGAGGGCAGCCATATATCCCACCTAGGCTGTCCAAGACATCCTCAGTTCATAGCTATTGTCTCAGTGAAATTCATTAATAGTAATAAATTATATGGTAATGCTTTTGAATGCATTATATAGCAGAAAGTCATTTTGAATTCCTGAACAAGGAATTACTATGATGAAAGAGGTATTTTACAAAGATACATTTGGCAATGGAATGCAGTATAGACTTGAGGTACAAAGGAAAGTTCAGAGAATAATGGAGTTTAAAGAGAAAAACCACTTGATTAAAATGATGACACTGTGAATGAAAGGAGAAATCTTAAAAAAAATAAACTGTTTTCATAACAAAATCTTATATGTATTCAAAATACCCACCAGGTCTTCGTAAACTTGAGTTTATGCTGAATCTGTTTCAAAGAAACAATGTCCTACAATCTAAAGAAATTAAAAGAAGTTAAATCTTTACTTTATGTGTTTATTAAGCAAGTTAGTTTATCCTCCTGTCTTGCCAGCAGTTGCTTATCCTCTCACTGGTTCTCATTCCTACCTCATTAGTCCCTCTGTCAGAGACTCCAAGAATCATGCCCTTCCTTAGACTCCATTTTGCTCCAATCTCAGCATCCTTTTGGCTTAAACTTGCTTCTAAAATGGGAGTTTTTAGCTTGGTTTACTGAAGTTATCCCATCAGAAAGATGTGGTGTCTTCAAGATGGCATTGTTATAAAAGCCTTTAAATTGTTATTACAGTGATGTGTGCACAAGGTGATAAAATAAATAGAATTTATGTGAAGGAGCAAATTTTGTCTACCTATTCCCCCTTCATCCCACCCCACCTGGCAGAGTAAACCTCTACTGATTGTTTTTAGTTTTAATTCCTCACATGATTACTATGTGACTTTAAATATGTTTATGCCATTCTATTTTATTAACATCGTATAATATCTAATGAATTCCTGCTATGAAATGTAAGGGTTGAACACACTTGGAGCTCTTTTTCATCTTATCTTGAAATGTTTGAAGGACAAATTACTAGCTTTATTTTTTTTATTATTTAACTTGGTAAATTTAATAAAGCATGTAGACTTTTTTTTTTTTAATTCCAGTTTCATTTGACTCCTTGCTATGTAAAATGAGGATGTTGGTACTTTCCTTCCCCATATTTTCCCTTTATTTTCCTCCTTCTACAAATTATACTTTTACTTTTGACTTTAACACTGTCCATGTTGTTGGTATTTAAATGAAATTTTAAACCATGACAGACTTTGATCATGCTTTAGCTATAGGTTGATTATAAAATCCTAAAACCAATAAACTATATTTAACATTAGCTTTCTTACTATAAGGCCACATGGTGTGTGAACATTGTATTTTCTTCTCTATGTGAAATATCAGGCTTCTTGGCACCTTGAAGGAGAATGCTTCTAGCATCAATGACAAATAAATTTTCTGTTCTTGCATTCTTCCAAGTGATTAAAATCATTTCATATTTAGTTTATTTTGAACCATAACTTTATTTCAGGGGTAGAATATTTTACTGTGATATATTATTTTTCTCATGCAAAAATTAAAGTGTCTTTAGCATATTCTCAAGATTATTCACATTTTCAGTATACCATTTCTCACATGGCAACCCATATTTTCCCTGAATATGGCCCTCCTCTAGCATGCATATATTTGCAAATAAAACCTCAGAAAATTACAGCAAAAAACCTTAAGTCCAGTCAATTCCATCCTGTTTCTCTTCCCAAATCACTTATACCAATCTCCCTTTCAATTCCTACAATGTAGGGAATACTACAAACATGCTGATTGAGAGTGATTTAAAAAAAAAAAACAGTCCCACTTCCAGTTATGATAGAGCAGCTTATAATCAACCAACCAATTCTCCTGCCAACAAAACCCATAAAATGGTACGGAAATATTGAAATTACAGCTGGTCAAAGACACTGGAAATCAACCAAGGCTTTCAGAATTTTAGTATCCAAGACATTCTCTGCTGACTTTCAAACAATGTGATGGAAGCCATAAAACAATGAAGATATTTAACATGCTGAAAGATGTAAAATTTCCTACACCACAAAAGGCATCCATCAACAAAGCAATTAAAATTAAGACATTTTCGGACAAAAAGTGAGAGAATTTTTCATTATCAAACACAAAAAGACAAATAACCTGACCTAATTTGTATGCAGTCAATAACTACTGAGTATATATTTTTTCCAAATCATGTGGAACATTTACCAAAATTGACTGTGTGCTGTACTAGAAAGCATGACTCAACACATTTTAAAGTATTAATATCACTCAGAAAAATTGTTTTCATTTTAAAAAGAGAAATTTTAAAAACCAGGAAAATCTCCAAATATTTGAAAATAAAGAAACACACTTCCACGAAATCTCTGGGTCCAGAAGAAATCTCAAGGGAAGTTTTAAAACATTTTTAAATGGACGATGAAAAAACATGTGACAGCAAAATTTGGGGGATGCAGCTAAAATCACCCTTAGAGGAAAATATATGGCCTCAATGCACACCAGAGAGGAAGAAAGGCAGACAGCCAATGACGTAAGTGCGCGTAGCACTCATAAATGACAGAACCAGGATTCAAACTCTTGCAGTCCGGCTTTAGGGTACACGCTCCTCATTCCTTTACTGCCACATTTATTTAAGTATCTCCCAAGCTAACAAGAAATCATTTTTTTTCCTTTTCTTTAATTTAAATTCACATAGCCAACACATAACTAAGTACATCATTAGTTTTAGATACAGTGTTCAACAGTTCAGCAGTTACATACAATACTCAATGCTCACCACATCACAAGAAATCATTTTGAAACCAACAACCACTTCTAGATACCTCCTCTGTCATCTTACCTTCACAAGTTCTTGAAACAAATGTCTATACTTGCTTTCTTCACTTTTTAACCCCCAGTCACTCTTTAATTCATGATTGATTTTTTTTTACTATTTCCTTGCCCTGCCAACCTCACTGAAACTGCCCTTAATGTTTCCTTGCCCTGCCAACCCCACAGAAACTGCTCTTAATGTTATCAATTCACCAAATCTCAACCTTTTTTTCATTCTTTTTACATACATATTTTCAATATGAATATTCATGTTATGTTTTATTTCTTAAAATTCACTTCTTTACTACCTACTGTAATAGTATTCTCCCCTGATGCCCTATCTACTACTCTATTATTTTTCTGTATCCTCTACCTCTGCCCACTCCTTAAATTCCTCCAAGATTTCTCAAGACTGTTCTTGGTTCCCTACCCTTTTAATTCTTATAAGCATTACCTCTCCACAGTTTCAACCAGATATTGATGATCCCCACATCTGTATTTGTAGCCAGACTTTTTTCCTAAGCTCTAACCTAATTCTCAAAGAAATCAAAATTTTTCTTTCTCAGAGAGAAGCCCAAAGGATTAGCCTAAAACATATCTCCAACACATCTTTAGCTGCCTTAAGCTCTGCTGAAGTAGAATGATCACAGTACTTAAACTTGGAGCTCTATTATCCATTGACTATTACAACTTTGGCATGACTGTAATGTGAAACCAGTGAAAGGAAACTGTGATTAATGATATTTTCAAATTAATTGTGGAATAATGTTCCAAGGGAATTGGTTAAATATTTAGGACCAGGGAGCTGGCATGTGTGAAAAATGGAGAGGGGGGTATTTGTGTATTAGCAAAAACCAAAAAGTTCTCTACTGAGTACAAATTGCTAGTCTGAATACCAATGCTAGGTCTGGTGGTTAACCTAAAATGGTTAACCTATACATATTAGGGCTCCACAAGCAGAGATTTTATTTCAAAGTGTGTGGGGTGCATGGGGTAGAAGCAAGACTCTGTACTTTTTTAAATCTTCCCAAGTAATTCTGACTTGCTGTATATTTTAGAACAACCAGATTAGAGTAACATGTCCCAGACCACTGGAAGTTATTATCAAGTACTATTTCTTTAAAAAAAGTATTGTCTGGGGGCACCTGGGTAGCGCAGTCGTTAAGCGTCTGCCTTCAGCTCAGGGCGTGATCCTGGCATTGTGGGATCGAGCCCCACATCGGGCTCTTCTGCTGTGAGCCTGCTTCTTCCTCTCCCACTCCCCCTGNAGTATTGTCTGGGGGGCACCTGGGTAGCGCAGTCGTTAAGCATCTGCCTTCAGCTCAGGGCGTGATCCTGGCATTGTGGGATCGAGCCCCACATCAGGCTCTTCTGCTGTGAGCCTGCTTCTTCCTCTCCCACTCCCCCTGCTTGTGTTCCCTCTCTCGCTGGCTGTCTCTATCTCTGTTGAATAAATAAATAAAATCTTTAAAAAAAATTAAAAAAATAAAAATAAAAATAAAAAAGTATTGTCTGAGGACTAAAATAAGGAGTATCTTATAAAAAATAATATTTTTAAATAAGTTACTAAATTTATAGTAGGCTTCATCCCTTCCCCAACAATAAAAAATTANAAAAAAATAAAAATAAATAAAAATAAAAAAGTATTGTCTGAGGACTAAAATAAGGAGAATCTTATAAAAAAATAATATTTTTAAATAAGTTACTAAATTTATAGTAGGCTTCATCCCTTCCCCAACAATAAAAAATTACTTTTTTTTATTGGAAAGGGTCCCTGAATTTGAAAAGTTAGGCATTACTACCTGTAACACTTCAAATATTATGGAAATGTGTTCGTTTTTATTAGAACTTCCAATTTGTTCATTTTACAAATAAGACCTTCTGTCCCCATTATTGAAAAATAATTATATTTTCAAAGAAGAAAATAGTAGCAATCTATGTATTATTACTTCCAAGAGAAATTACAAGAATACCATGAAATGTACATTAAGAAATTGAAAATCCATTAGTCATGTTTTGAAATTTTAAAAAATATTTTGTTAGTTTTTTTTTAAAGTTTACCTCCTCAAGATTCATAATCTAATTAAGTGAGTGTTTATTTCAGAACCAGTTTATAAAGGATGACTATGCGATGGTTAAAATTTGTGTGGTCACAAATTGTTACATATTTGTATATTAAGTCAGAGTTGTATAAAACTTAAGCAACTATCACTCTCTTACAAGCCATTTATTATCTAAAGATTTATTGAATTCTATACACCTAAATTTCATCTATAAATTACAAAGCACAATGTTTGCTCTTTTAAAATGAGTAGTATTCCTGACACTGAACATACTAACTTGGACAAACATGAAACCTGGTGGGTTGATAAGCCTTCAGTGATCATGGTTGTAACAGGTAACTTCATACACATAGTATCAACATTTGGAAGGATGCCCAGATATAATGCATAATCAATAAAAAAAGAAGTTTGTGTTATTAGAGGATTGTGGTATTAAATCAGAACATAGGGAATAGNCTTCATCTATAAATTACAAAGCACAATGTTTGCTCTTTTAAAATGAGTAGTATTCCTGACACTGAACATACTAACTTGGACAAACATGAAACCTGGTGGGTTGATAAGCCTTCAGTGATCATGGTTGTAACAGGTAACTTCATACACATAGTATCAACATTTGGAAGGATGCCCAGATATAATGCATAATCAATAAAAAAAGAAGTTTGTGTTATTAGAGGATTGTGGTATTAAATCAGAACATAGGGAATAGACATTGTATAGGTGATATTGATACAGTTCAACATTGCTTTGTTCTTCCCATCAAGTAGTTACTATTTAGTTTTAGTTCCCCCAAGGCCTAGTAGGATGGGAGGTGGGATGCATGTAGCTTTTTGGCATATAATCCCAGGAAGCACAGTGAGAAAGTGAGGGAATGAGACAGGGAAGGGAAGAAAGCCAATGAAGGGTGTGTTGATGAATAGTTACCATGGAAACCGAGCCTGCAGTATACCCTCCGAGACGATGTAGAACACGCCACAGAATTATGCCACTGAAGGGAGAACATGAGATATTTATCCATGAACTGCTGTTCTTCATTCTTACCTCCCTGCACTTCCCACCTACCCAGTGCCAAGGCTGGCTCCGTCGGTAAGAAAATGCCTTTAGGTAGAAAGATTCTGGAAGACCTAGGGATGATTAAAAACTGTCTGTAAGTGACTTCTTGGCTGGGTAGAGAAGATTTGATCAGGGAAGCACCAGTGACAGCCCCAGTCACCATTTTCCTGGTACTATGTCCACCTCACCTGGGCAATCAGTAGCCCCTTTTCTTTAAGGCCTCTACTTTCCTCATGATGTGATTCATGTCCTATCTCTCTCTCCCCGGTGAACTCTAAGGGCTAAGAAAATTATTTAGGCATTCTAAAATGCATTTTTATTGATCTGAGATTCTTTTGTTAATTCTAAGTGGTTTTATGCTAATGTTTAACTATTATTCACTATAAAGAATATAGCACACAAGAAAGCATAAGTGGTATTAATGTAAGTGTGTCAAAGTCAGAAATAATAATAATTTCTATCTTACCTAAACTTCCCCAGCCAATCCGTGGCTTTATGCAAACACAGTCACTGTGCTGAAATCTACCTTCAAGAATTATTCTTTTACCGCCCCAGTCCGATCCTTCATTTTATCCACATATATCTGTCAACAAATACCCACGTCCTCGTCATGTAACTGGTGTAGGGGTTGATCACTAAAACACATGGTATTTCAGAGTGCCATGTTCTACCCACTGGTTCCTAGATCAGATTTCTCTATCTCTTGGAATTCAGACTTTTACTGTCTCGACCACAACTGTCAGTCTGACTTTCACCTCTTACTAATCTACCTGGATTTTTGCCCTCCTGATTCTTCCTAACCCTGGTAATTATATAATCCTCAACTCTTATTTTGCCAGTCTAGAGTCTGTTCTCTGAAAAGTATTCCAATCTATTGTCTAGTGCCAGCTTCCACACCATGATCATGACCTCATTTGCACCCATAGAACTATAATCTATTGATTCAATCAACAAGTATTTGTTGAGTATCTACTATGTGCCATACACTGTTGAAGGAGTTGAAAAGCAACTATGAATTATAGACCAACTTCTAGCTCTCTAAGTTATCATAGGACAAGTGGCCAGGGCAAAGACTTTGTTAAAACTTGTTTACAGAGAAAGACAATTATCATATGGTTTCAGTCATATGTGGAACATAAGGAATAGTGGACAGGACCACAAGGGAAGGAAGGGAAAACTCTAATGGGAAGAAATCAGACAGGGAGACAAACCATGAGAGACTGGACTCCAGGAAACAAGCTGAGGCTTACAGAGGGGAGGGGAGTACAGGGATGGGGTAGCCAGGTGATGGGTATTAAGGAGGGCACATGATGCGATGAGCACTGGGTGTTATACACAACTAATGAATCGTTGAACATTACCTCAAAAGCTAATGATGTACTATATGTTGGCTAACTGAACATTAAAAACAACAACAACAACCACCATGTTTATAACAAACACCTCCCTTGAATCATGGCTTCAGTTAAAACTATTTCCTGAGAACCAGGCAAACAAATAATCATAACTAGGCAACAAATATACACCATTTAACACTGGATAAAGCAATTAGAAAATAATGTGCAAGACTTGAAATGCAAGCTTTCTGCACCTAGAGTCTAAAAATATTTATTAATTTTCAGATTATTCCAAAAGCAACTTTGCCAAACATCTTTTTGAAACAAACCAAAAAAAAAAAATTGACCTGCATTAAGTTGATAATTTTTTAAAACCTTTACTAAATGCCTCAAATTGTTTCCACCCTATTTTTTTAACTTGGAAATGGATTTATTTGTTTGTTCATCCATCTACTCATTCAAAACATATATTTTGAATGTGCGTTATACGTCAGAACAGAAGGAAGAGGCTCCCACTTCACAAAGCCAGTTTTCTAAGTACAAGGACCCAGACCAAGTGAGTGAGCAAATAATGTGTAATGATATATATGAATGAAATAATCTGTGTGCACGGATACAGAAAAAAGGGTTGGGGTAGAGGGAAGTTATTTAGATAAAATGAACAGAGAATGCCTCCCTGAATCGCTGAACATCAAAGAGTAAGACTTTTTTAGCTACTCAAAATTCAAACATTAAGTATAATGTGTGAAATATTCTCATATGCATTAATACCAATTATAATACACCTGCCCTTTATTTCTCACTGTCTCTCACAAAATTCACCTTTGTTCTGAAAATGTGACTAAAATTCTCAAAGTTAAAAACAAGAGAAAGTTTGAATGGGTGTGAAATAAGGACTTAGAATATAATCACTCTTTCAACATTAATTATACTGTACATTTTGAGAAGCTATAATCAGGAATTGAAAGCTGCTTTTTGTCTTAGGTTCAAAATCATGAAGCAACAATTTCACACAGTGAATGCATCTCTGTAAGAAATTCTGAAACAGAAAACAATGACCTGGTTATGATTTCCTACATGAAAATGAGTCCAGACAAGGGCTACAGCCTATCTGCTCTTTTCCTGGGTTTATTTTGTTTTCTGGGGGCATGGCAGGTTAAAGGGTACGTGGAGGAAGGTACAATAACAGAAGCATTCAGCATATATAAACTTTAAAGGAGCTTTCAAGAAATCAATATGGCTAGTTTTATGCAACGGCCTTAAAGTATAAAAACAAACAATAATTGTTGGCCAAGACCATTTTCAAAAAAATCATTGTTTTTATCCACCAAATAATAAACAAATTATCCATTGCTATCTCTCTGTAAGCCTTATTCATAGAAATAAATGCAAATGTTGTTATTACTTGGTGTCAACTTAGTATAATGGGTTTTTTTTAAGTAATTCTTTTCAACTATCATTTGGGTTCCTTTTCCTACTTCCTGGTGCTTGGTGGAAACACAAGGACAGAGAATTCAAAGATGTTGTCTTTTTCATGTTTATTTCACAAGCATTCAACAAAAAATATCTGATTCACAATAGGAGCTCAATCATTATTGAAATAAGTGAATGAATGAATGAATGAATAATGAATGAATGAAAATATAAAAAATTTTGATCGTCTAAAAAAAAATAATGTTTTGAGCACCACTGTGGGATCACCATAGATTGTATATTAGTATTCAGGAACTAGCAAATGATTAATTCTAGTAACACAAAGTCAGATGAAATTACCTTGGAAAATTGAGTCCATGGTGAATAATTATATTTTATTTAAGCAAGCGGTACAGGATAGTACACTTTTCCAATAAATGATTAATACTATTTTATTCCTTTTTTAAAAAACAAAAATCTTCACTGACCTAGTATTTCAGACAGAAAGGCTAGTTTCAAGGAACTTTCTTGTTTTCAGTAAGCATTCGAAAACTGGCAAACTTACACAGTGCCATGGATATGATCCTCTATTTTACTCCCAATTCTAATGATACCTTAAGTGATTTCATTTATTATTCAAGGAAATAATACTTTACAAACCTTTTACCAAGAACAGATAACCCCAGGGGCGCCTGGGTGGCTCAGTCGTTAAGCACGTCTGCCTTCGGCCCAGGGCCTGATCCCAGGGTCCTGGGATCGAGTCCCACATCAGGCTCCTCCACTGGGAGCCTGCTTCTTCCTCTCCCACTCCCCCTGCCTGTGTTCCCTCTCTCGCTGGCTGTCTCTCTGTCAAATAAATAAATAAAATCTTTAAAAAAAAAAAAAAAAAAGAACAGATAACCCTGATTAATTCATTCCCCTGTCTATTTTTAGTATTTTTTTGGAGAGTCACTGGTTCTGATTGCATAACTGCAAAATTAGGATCTTACTTTGCTCTGAGGCCCCCATACTGACTCTGGAAATAATCCTAAACAAGAAAGTGCAAAATATGATGAAAAGTGGCAGCCTACTGGTGAACACAATTTTGATGCTCAGATGGCTTTCATGTACACACACACATGCATATACTACACAACATGATTATTAAGAAACTTCCCTTTCAAAAAACATACATTACTAAAGTTACGCATTTCAAAACCAAGATTTTCCTTAAATTTATAAGCCTAACTTACAAATATCATGATTGTCTAGCCCATTTTAGTGATCCATTTTAAGGAGGTCTTTAATTAATATGTGTTCCTATTTACAAGCTTAACCTTATTGTTCACCTAAACTGAATCCATAAATATATTTTATTACCCTTTAAGTACTTTAATTTTCTGGCTGAATAAATTTTTTTAATAATAAATGCTCTCAGGTTTATAAGGAATTCTTTGAAATAATACAGAGTTTACCTACATTCTCCTAAATGTTCTGATACTATTTATAAATTGGTACAATTTCAATGTGAAGTCACAAATTATAATCAATTATTCAATGGCACATATTAAATCGGATGTGCAAGACTGACTTGCTAGTCTAAAAGGCCAAAACCTCTTAAATATATCAAGTAACTAAAGCACCAAATATGCTCATATTTCTCAACTCTCAAAAAGCTGTCAATACTATAGGTTTGATTTTCTTGAAAATTTCTTGTAGATCTCTCCATGGTTAGAAGATGCTATCTTAGGTTGGACAATGACCCCCAAAGACGTCCACATTCTAATCTTTGGACCCTGTGATATATTACCTACATGGCAAAGGAACCTTGCAGGTATGATTAAATTAAGGCTCTGAGACAGGGAGATTACCCTGGACAATCCAGGTAGGCCCAGTGTAATCACAAGGGTCCTTAGAAAGAAGGAAGCAGGAAAGTTAGAGAGGAAGCTGTGATTATGGACACAGTGATTAGAGTGGTTAGGGGAAGGGGACCACTAGTGGAAGAATTCTGGCAGCCTCTAGGATCTGGAAAAGGTAAGGAAACAGATTCTCCTCTAGAGCCTCCAAAAGCAATCCGATCCTGCCAACACCTTGATTTTAGCCCAATGGAACACACTTTGCACTTCTGACCTCTAGAGCTGTAAGATAATTTTTTGGTTGTTGTTCTAAGCAACCACTTCACAGCATCAATAGGAAACTAATACAGATGCTTACCTACCAAGGAAATATATATGCTATTTCAAACAATTTGAAGGCTTACCTTCCTAATTGTTGAGGTTGCTTCTTACCCAGAGGGTTGGGCTCTTTGCTGATTTCCTTCCTTTGGTGAAAATGATGAAACATACTGAATTCTTCTTATAGTTCATAAACGAACCTAAGTTATTTAAAAAACAGAGGGAGGAGTTTATTTACCTCATTTAACTTAGAGTCATCACACAATGTAGTTAACCTACATATCCATATAGGTCTATAAAATCTACCCAAGTTGCTGCATTAGTTGATTTTATATTGTGTTACTTCACTCATATTTAAATATCTACCACTCTATATGTAAAGACTTTTGAATTTGATGTTATAGTGTGGTTTTTTTTTACTCCCTTCTTACCTGAGCAATAAAATCTCTACAAATGATGAAATAACATCTAGTTGAATCATTCATGATTTTATCTGATCCTATGCCCACAGAATAATTAGACGTGGAGAAAGTGGCAGTCGTATTTATTGACTACTTTATATTCAGAAGATATTCTGTTGAATATTTGGGTTGTTTCCAGCTTTTGGCTACTGTTGATAAAGTTACTATAAATATTTGTGTACAAGCATTTGTGTGGACATAGGTTTTCTTTTCTGTTATAATACCTAGGGGGAAAATTTTAGGATCACATACTAACAGTATGTTTAACTTTATAAGAAGAAACTGCAAGACTTTTTCAAAGTCGCTGTATAATTTTACACTTAAGTTTATCCACTCTAGTGGATGCATAATAGTATCTCATTATGGATTTAATTTGCATTTCTCTGATGACTCTGATGTTAAGTATCCCTTCATGTGCTTATTGGCAATACGTGTCTTCATTTACGAAGTGTCTTTTTTAATCTTTTGTTCATTTTTAGTTAGGTTGCTTGTTTCATTATTGAGTTGTAAGAACTCTTTGTATATTTGATAGCAAATATTTCCTCTGTAACTGCCTTTTCATTTTCTCAATGGTAACTTGTTAAGAGCAAAAGTTTTTAATTTGCTGAAGTTCAACTTATCAATGGTTTTCTTAACGGTATTTTTTTCTTTCTTGTGTAACACAGGTTGCAAAGATTTTCTTCTTTTTTCTAGATGTTTTCTAGTTTCAGCTTTTACCTTTTTGTCCATTTTGAGCTAATTTTTGTATACAGTATTAGGTAAGGATCAAAGTCAAGGGTTATAGGCCTATATGTGGTATAAGTTACATGGAGAATATATTTGTCACAACTCATAAACTGTATAATAAAAATCAGTGCAATTTAATATAAATTATCACTCAACAGAGTTGATTTGAAAATCATCTTATAAGTATCTAGCAAATCTTGAGCTGTCAGTAAAATAAAGATCAATTAAAAGACAAAAATTTCTTAAAGAAATTTTAACAATACTGTATTATATATTTTAAAGTTGCTGAGAGAGTAGATATTAAAAGTTCTCATCACAAGAAAAAAATTTTAACTATGTATGTTGATGGATGTTAACTAAACTTATTGTGGTAACTATTTCACAAGACGTATATATATCAAATCATAATGTTATATACCTAAAACAAAATGATACATGTTAATTACATCTCAGTAAAAAGGGAAAAATCTAATAGTAAAGAGTAGAAATGTACACACACAAAAATCAACATGCATATTTATCAAAAGAAATAATGACTAAACTCCAAAGTATTTCGGTTAATCGGTATTTTTCTCAGGGATATATTGCATAGAAAAAGTAAAAGACACAGAAGCAGCATAATTGATTTTTGATTATCTATTTTGTAATCCATACACTCTAATTTTTATTTTCCTCATCATCTGTCACATTTCTACATCATCTTCCAACCCTTAATCAGTTATCATTTTAGGAAATATTTTAGCATAAGTAAAACATTAATAAAATATCCATTCCAGTGCCTCAATAATACATTAGGGAATTATTTGCTCATTTTCTATTAGAGATATGATTGAGAATTTATTTTCCCTGGCATACAGTCGACTCTTAAACGACTCAGGGTATTAGGGGCACCAATCCCAACAAAGTCAAAAATCCATATATAAATTTTGACTCCCCCCAAACTTAACTACTTATAGCCTACTATTGACCAGAAGCTGTACTGATAGCATAAACAGTGAATTAACACATATTTGTATGTTGTATATATTATATACTGTATTCTTACAATTAAGTAAGACAAAGAAGAGAAAATGTTAAGGAAATTATACAGAAGATAAAATGCATTTATAGTCTATATTTGAAAAAAATACTCATGTATAAGTGTACCTGAGCAGTTCAAACCCATGTTATTCAAAGGTCAATTGTAATATTATGTTCTCCATCTTATTAATATTATTATATTTTAGTAATAAATAACGGCTATACATTTCCATATTTATGTAGAATTTGTAAATATCATCTAATCATTTACCATCATTTTGAAAAAATTAAAATACAGAAAGCTGCAAAAGACAATATAAAAAGCATTTCTCTGGTTCCTACCAAAAAAAGAACAAAGGCCACCATTTATTTCATCTATGCTTCTGATTAAAATATGTAAACATTCACAAAAAGTCACAATTCCAGGACAATTTTCTTCTCTCTCACCCACCACAGAAGTAATCATTCTTATGTAACAGGTGCTAATCCAGCCTATCCACATTTTGAGAGAGAGAGAAAGATAGCACACACACATATACTCATTGACTCATTCACGAGTGTGTGGTAATATTTTGTGCTTGTTTTTAATTTATGTAAATAGGATCCTACTCTATAAAACATTCACAAAGTTACTTTTATCACTTACTACATTTTCTAGAGTTACTAAGGTTGTTAAAGTTAGAGCTAGTTCATTTATTTTAACTGCTATATAATAGTCCATTGTGTGAATATATCATAATTTATATTTCCTTTCCACCACTAATGGACATACAGATTGCTATTATAAAATAACCTGAAATGAACAACTCTTTTAGATACTTCTCCTTGTGCACCTGGGAGGAATTTTCTTAAGGATATAGCACTGTCCAATATGACTTTCCACAACGATGGCAACACTTCGTGCTATGGCTACAGAGCACTGGAAATGTGTCTTGTGACTGAGGAACTGAATTTTTCACTTTATTTAATTCTAATTAAATGTAAATTTACATAGCTACATGTGACTAGTGGATATCATATTGGACAGTACAAGTTTAGTATATACACCCAGAAGTAGAATTGGTAGGCCCTGTGGTATGCCCATTTACAAAAATGTACTGATTTTTGTCCTCTAAAGCAATTACACCAATTTACATTCCCACCAGCTGGGTTACTACTTCCCCACATCCTGGCCAATATTTGTACTTAGACTTTTCCTTTTTTGCCAATCTAAAAAGTTCAAAGTTATATCTTGTTTTCACTTTAACTGACATCAATTAGCCCAATTAATAATGCAGATGGGAATGTTGCGTAATTTTTATTGACCACTTGGGTTTTCTCCTCTCTGAACTGTCTGCATATATGTATCCTTTTTCCAGTTGGTAATACCTTTTTTCTCATTAATTTGTAAAAGCCTTTCTAACTCTTATTCATTCCTATTCCTACTTTGACAACTCTCTGCAAAGAAGTCTCCTGGACTTACAGAACTTTTCATCACTCTACTGAACCACTTTTTATACAGCATAGAGCTGAGTGTGTATCAATGCTGACTAGTGTTCCAATCTCACAGAATATCCAACATGAAGGTTTGGCACCTTCCCTTCTAATGTGGAATATATGGTATCTGTTCTATTCTTGGTCTTGGAGTCTAAGGCAGAACTAATAAAACAGAACAAATTTCAGTTTTATATCTTCTTTGCATTTCCATGGACATTGGACATTTCCATTTCCATGGGCGTGCTTTTCAGATCTGCTCTTAGATGTGTATATTTATAGGATATTTCTCAGAAGTGCTGGGCAAATTTGGGACACAGCATATTAGTAAGCAAAATTTCATAGGTCTATAAAAAATAGAAATATGTAAATAAAAATATATACAATGACATTTTGAATAATATCATTGCATTTAATCTATTTAATATCATAATCTTGCTAGGACAGTCTCTTGGCCTCATAAAGAACAACAGCATTCACAAATTCTCATCCTCAGAGGCATAATGCAAACCAAAATGCATGAGCAACAGTATGCTCCTTTACAATCAGTTACACAGAGAAATGTGTATCAAAGCAATAACTTCAACGGCCATGTGTTACATTATGGGAAATTTTATTATTCAGAAATGCATTTCCCATTTTTGGGGAGGAAGTCACCATAGGAATTTCAATTTACAGCCAGTGAAGATCACTTCTATACGGAATCACTGGCAAAGAAGTGAAGTAATGACTGAGAATGCGTAGGAGATAAGAGAGGTCTATTCAATAGGAAAGGAATTCAATTTTTCCAACAAATCTTGGGGAGATAAAGCCAAATAAGGCCTGAGCTCATGGGACTGATTCAGGCACAATAAGGATTATCAAACTATGGATACCAGGGGAAATTTCTAAAAAACAAGTTATCCAAAACATTTTCTATTATCGAGATCTAGGATTTTCTGCATCTCTGCGGACCTGAGAATCTAGAAAATGGGATCTAAGAGGCAGAATAAGCAAAGGTTCTGCTTTATCAAATTAGACAGGTATTAAACTTCAAATGAAATACCAAGGAAGTTTTAAGCCTTTTGATGTATTTTTTTAATTCCAAGTAGCAAATTGAATTTATAAAATGTTCTTTGAATTTAGAGAAAAGATAAATTCCACAAACTTTTTAGCTTTGGGGATTTTTTTAAGATTCATTCTCTTTGACTAGTATGCAAAACGAACATATTATACTCAGGTGAAAATATATTAAGCCCCTCCCCTCCAGAGTCACCAATGACTTCAGTCACCAAAACGCGCTTCCCCCCCCCCCGCCCAATTATCTCCATTCCTTAAACACAAAGTCTTCTGCATTGGTGCCTTTCCAAAAAGTGCCAAAGAACTTGCTTTTCTAATCTTGTCCAAGGATTTTATAATTGAGTCTCCAGGTTTCAAACCCACCCATCCACCTCTTCCCAACCCCACCCTAATTATCACAAATACCAGCAACTCTTAGCTGACTAAAAATTTCCAAATATCACTGGGAAGGCCAACTGCCTACTTAGGGAACAACATCCCAAGGGATGTAAAAAAAACAAAAAAAAACCAAAAAAACAAAAAAACAAAAAACAGAGACATTATGTTTATTTGATTCAGTAGTATCAGCTCCTTGCTAATAACAAATCAATCTATAATTTCCTCTTCATCCTCTAAGTAGTTCTATGCTCTTCTGATTCAAGAAACTTTCATAAAATATCTTTAAAGCCCATTTTAGGTTCTTTGCCATCACATAAAAATGAAATGGAAAGAGAAAACCACTCAGCTTTTAGATGAACCCAACCACTATCACTACATTGTAATTTTTAATAACATATGCATTTTTAAAAAAGATTTTATTTATTTGACAGAGATAGAGACAGCCAGCGAGAGCGGGAACACAAGCAGGGGGAGTGGGAGANAAAAAAGATTTTATTTATTTGACAGAGATAGAGACAGCCAGCTAGAGCGGGAACACAAGCAGGGGGAGTGGGAGAGGAAGAAGCAGGCTCACAGCAGAGGAGCCTGATGTGGGGCTCGATCCCAGAACGCCAGGATCACGCCCTGAGCCGAAGGCAGACGCTTAACGACTGAGCCACCCAGGTGCCCCCACATATGCATTTTAAATTGTTCTGTTTTTCCCTCCCAATTCCCCTCTTCTGGGACAACCATATGGACAGTTTCTTTTATATCCTTCTCAATATTTTAATATTTTAAATATTTTAATTCTTTGCAAGCATATTATACATACTCTTCGATGACTTTTTTTTTTTTTTTTAACTCAATCACTATACCTCAGGCAGTTTTTCATTTCAGGACATCTAGGTAGGTTTACCATATTTGTTTAGCAGTTGCATATTCCACTTCTTTTCCTAACAGCCACTTGGAGCAATATCTAGGAGGGTGTAAGAAAAGAAAACATGTTCACAGGCCCTAATCTGCATAAAAGTCATACATATATGCACGTAATAAACAACGTATATATGTATACTGTGCCACTGTCAGCTAACAATGTACTATTCCAGGTGGATGCTCAGTATCTACAGAGGGCCCAAGGGATACACACTACTCAATAGATAGATGAAAGCTGAACTGGGTAGGGCCTTCCTTTTATTCAAGGATTCCGTGTTTTGTCTGCCAAGAATCTGACATTTTGCTTAAGGGTAAAATGAGAAAATACTTAAGTAGGCATTAAAGGAAAGCAGAGAAACTTGAGTAATAGCAAAATACCAGTAAGAGGACCACACCAATTAGCCCTACCTCTCTAGGCAAAGGTCAGAAACTACAGAACAGGCCCATCAGAAATCACAATTTTAAAAAAAACACACTCAGAAGTACAACATACAAGGGAAGCTTTTAGTCCATGACAATTCACAAACTGTTTTTAGAAGAGATTGACAAAAAATTATCAGGTGGGGAAAATATTTGAGCAAATGATGTATCCTTTTGTGGCTGCCCTCATGCTGAAGAACAGGCAAATCAATAATTCAGCCCTTAGCGCTGTCTAAAAACGTAAAACAGAGTTGGTACAATTTAGTAAATGCCATCCATCCACAAATCCCGTACCAAGCCAATTTCCAACAGCCAATATTTTCCATCTTATTTTCTCTATAATATTTAGCTTTTTGCTTTAATTACACTTGATATTTGTAAAGAGAAAGCTGGCGTTGTAATAATTGGATAGCTTTTTTATCTATGTTGGCAGAAACAGAACTTTCTCTTATATCTGAAGAGCAATACAAAAGCAAAACTTCCTTTTCTCACAAACTCAATGCCAAAACTATCCTCTGAGTCACACCGTTTCTTTAAATCATGTTGTTCTGAAAGTTGAGATGTGTTATCTTAAACCTGCTGCCAGGATCCCGCTGTTCCTCAGTTAGTACCAAGAAACTACCAGTGTCAATTCATCAAAATGTATATACTTCTCCAAGACCGTTTCTCTTTTTCTCCCTTCTTTTGTCCTCCACTTCCTTCTGATATTCCCACTTTTTTCTTTCCTTCCTTCTACCCTTCTTCTCCTCTCTCTCTTTCTCATTCAGGATGCAAGAGAGAGCAAACTAAATACTACTTTTCAAAAGCATACATCCAAAAGAAAATGGGGAGAGTCCTGGTACAGCAAGGAAATTCTCCTCCTACTCATTTTTTTTTCTGGAAAATAATTCCTGACTGAGCTTCAGAAACTCCGCACAATTGTTTCAGCTTTAAGGGAAAAATAAATCTCCTAAAAGGAAAAAAAAAAATGTTTCTGTTGAATTAAAGATTTTAATATTTATAAAAGATTTTTAACTGGAGATGAAGCTTTATTTATTAATATTAATCAAATAGAAATGTACTCTTAAATTTTCTCATCATTACATACTTAAAATTGCATTACGAAATCTTGGCAAGGTACACTGTTTAATATGTACTAATGGCATAATGAGTTGACTGAACAGTATTCAAATATGTATCTGTAAAGTGTTGTTGCAAAGCGGGTTTCCTAAGTTCTCATTCTCTTAAGTTATTCTTAGTATTTTTTAAGTACCAGCAACAATTCTTAAATTTTTCAAATTCACTTTACAAGCAAAATAGCACTACAAGCACATAGCTACCAAAATTTCCATTTATGTACTCAAAATACCTGTTTTGAAAGGACAATTACCTGTTTTCAGTCACAACTTAGGTGTAAATCTCTAAAATTTTAGCTGACAGGTTTTACTATGTAATAAAACATGTCAAATGCAAACTGACAAGTGGGTTTCATTTTTGGAGGGCTTTTCCTCACACCTTTTTCCATTAGAATACAAGTACTACTTAGCCATATGATTTTCTGCAAAACTTAACCAAAAATGTAAAACATAATGCATGTCTCAACATCTTCACACTTACATGGAAGGCTCTGGGGGGAGGGGAAGTCTTGCTAAATTCAGAAAAGTGTACTGTCTGTAAATGAAGAGGCTGCCAGCGTTCATCTGTTGTCTTTCTTTAGGTACTCGTGTGCCTGCCTTCTAAACCTCCACTGAGACGAACTACCCCATGTCTGGCCGCATCTTTGCAATTCTTCAATTACTCAGCTTGCGGATTTAGACTATCACAGTGTCCAGCCACACTTATTCTAAACAGATGATCTGGACACAGGGAGATGTCAGCCAATGAGTTTAACCACTGCATTTGCAGCTTGTCTTTTAATGGAGATCTAGAGAGATACAAAGCCGAATCGTCCCATTAAGTATGCACATGGACCATTTGTTTAATCAAACTGGAAATTATAAGATAATGAATTATGTTAATTTATTTTAAGTCATAATTGATACAGGAAATAAATACTGAATGGCAAGTTATATAAACAGTAAAATGTTCTTATTGTGGGTATTGGCTCCAGTTTGATGAGTGGTGAGAGAATAAGATAAAGTTCACTGAAATTGTGTGTGTGTGTGTGTGTGTGTGTGTGTGTGTAAAATTAATCTATTCCATCACTCCAGTCATTAGCGTAGGCATTGAACAATAAGAATTGGTACTCTTAACAACAAAACTTCATTTTGTGCCATAATCCTTAGATGAAATGAAAAGGGGATAAGACTATATTTGCATACAAACTTTTAATTACTTAAATTTTTAACCTAACAATAGATATTTACACTCGTAATTGTTCATACGATTGCCTCAACATTAAATAGAAAATGATATTTATTTATTATCAAATATCGTATAACAAAAGAAGAGCTTTGCTGTTATTAAAAGTGGACCACTAGTGCCCCCTTCTGATATGAAAAATGAAGCACAGTTATTCTCTTAGGCTTGAAAAGACACTCTATGCTAATCCTCTAAACAGCTGTTTCAAGTCAGATTTATGCCAATTCTTTTCTGATTTAATAATAAATTCCTCATTTATCTCCTAAAATGTTGAATATTCTGATGTTTTACTATTGTGAGTTATCTTCCTAGGAAATGTTACAAAGTCAGGGAATCCTGTTAATTCTTAAACATAATCAAATGCCTCTATGCAAATTGGGCTTTAAAATAAATTCTGAAAAAAAAGCTTTTAAAAAATATTTGATGTTTTATCCTCATTAGTTTTACCTTTGATTGTGTGAAAGCTAATAAACCTGAATCTATACCCGCCTTAATCACATTAAATGTCACGTTACCTCGCTTTTCACCAAATTCAAGCTGATACTCACAGACACACTCATTCATTACATTCCTCTCTGACATACCATAAAGGGCAAAAGGCAGCATGATAGATTAAAAAGATATTGTGGTACAATATTAATTACAGTATCAGCACCTCTTTCTAGCTCAGACTGCATATAAATGTCTATTTTCATTTTTACATTCAGAATAGACTTTGAGGGAGAATGGATTTATTGCATAGACACAGTAAATGGGAACTTTGGTCAGATATTCTAATGGCACCAAGGATGAGCATACTAGAAAACTTGGAATCTTTGTCTTTAACCCAATTTAGTGTTTGTGCAATTATTTTAAGATGATGAGATTGGCAGATGGTACATAAATCATGTGACTAGACACAATAAAATGGCAACATTTAAAAATTCTTCTTCATGAAACTAAAACTCCAAATACCAGTTTTTCCTTAAGGATTTTTTTCTAAGAATAACAAAATAATCTTTTTCACAAATGAAATATTAAAATAAATGGTGCTGTATTCTTAAATATAAATAGTTTCCTGCATGTTGGGCATATTGCAGTAAACTGACACCAACTTCCATTAGTTAAAATTGCCCACAAGATAACAGTAACTTGTAACACCATTTAACTAGGTCAAAAAAAAATTCAATATTTAGAACTTATTTCATCAAAATATGAATTTCTATTCAAGGCCAACCTCAGAAATTCAGCCTCAACCACGAATGTCATGCTGAAACTTCAAGTGAGCTTGCTGGATAAATATTCCAGATACCTGACTTGGCATAAATCGTACTTTATACTCCTCAAGTACTCTTATTCGGTGTAATCATTACCCATATTTCGTTTCATAATAATTTTGCTTTCTGGAAAATGACTTTGTGTTTTTTTCAATCCTTCCTGCTGTCCACCTCAGGGTGTGTTTCTTTTTCACTGATCGAGTTTAACTCTCACACGTGGAAAATGACAACCATTTCGATTTGGTGATGCAAAACATCTGAACCCATCAGGAGTAACTGGGTCAAGGGACATGTTTTCAGTGCTGTATCTCAAACTGAGAAGCCCTGCTCCTGGAAACTGTGAAAGACCCAGGAAGTAGAGTCAAGGGGATGATTTCTGAATGGTATGTTTATACTTATCAAATCAGTGACTCTTCTATAGCTCATCCCTTTGACCAGGAGGAACAGTAGGGTGAGAACTGCTGACTCTGCTAGTCATTCTCCTTCCCTGGGAATCTGACAGAACCACTTATTGCTACTAGAAATCTGTGATGTGATCCAGATGTTTCCATTCCACTTTTTCCCTTCAGATCTTCAAAAATATACAAAGAAATCTCTCCATATTCAGAATAATAAATCAAATGAGAAAGCAATTTAAATTATAATCCTATTTTTAAGAAGCAATAATGATTGCATCCTATCACAGAAAAACTAAAATGTATTTGATTTCTAGCTTTAACTCTTTGACTGCATTTAATTATAGCCCTCATTTTATTATCACTACCAACAGCCATATGTGGGGCACCTTTGAATGGATTCTCTCTGACACTCGGAGGCCAATTCTCTCTGAATGCAAACTACACAAGTACAGCTGCAGAGTGTGCTGCTGCTGGCGTGCGGACACTGAAGACACGCAATTGTTGCTAAGTTGCATTGCATTAATAAATATCTACCTCAAAACGCAGGCAGGCACGAAGGCTTTAAGGCAAATTATACATTCTATTCAGAAATCTCTAAGTTGCTAATGGCAATTCAGAAGGAAGAGAAGCCCTAATATTTTAGACATCAATGAAATAGTAATATGTACAGTTCAAATATTGCTATTATAATCAAAAGGACTCCCAAAGAGCAAATATGATCCATGTAGATGGGAGGAAAATAATCTATACAGAGACTGAAACATTCAGCCCTAAATTCCAATTCTACATTCATATATACCAGTTAGCCAAATGTTTAAAATATTTGGAAAAAATAACTAGGATTTCCCATTTATATGAATATTTATAGCATTTGTACACATCCCCATTCTCCTAGTTTTATGATTCTATCTCCAACTTGATGGATTTGTGTACTAAATATGAAAAGCATACAATGGTATTCAAACAGTGCAAAATTGAGAGGAAAAGATATTTTGAAAAATTAGCAAATACAGCTCTTATACCTGTTAATGATGAATTCCAGTTGGAAGTAAAGATTTTTTTCCCACAGTAGATTGTGGGAGTTCATGATAACTATAGGTATGATCAAGGCTTATTTCAATGCTTTGAAATGTCAAATGAGTAATTTTATTCTCTTTTTATTTTTAAACTATTTGCAGAGACAACACAAATTATATAATGTTACATTTATTTTAACCTACACTTCTTCCTTCATAAGGTTACTTGTCTAAACATTTCACTAACATTGTGCAATTTTAAACTGAGAAAAAGAACAAAGTTACAAGTGTGACAATTTATCAGGAATAGATTAAGTGACAGCTGTAACTAGAATCAGAATTAGTAGATTATTTTAATAGTTCCAGGAAGAGTATAATTTACAAAAGTACATTTGAATGATGTTAGGAAGATAGCATGAGAAATTATTTGCTTAGTACAGGATGATTTCTTTAAATTAAACTTTGGTAATATTCTCTCCATTAGAATACTTTTTTTTTTAAGTATAGAGATGTGTCTCCTGATTGAACAATTCAATTCATCATCTGGTTCATTGACATGAAGGAAAAGTGAGTATTTCCTAAATATTTTACTCATCGTGGAATCTCTTTGCAAATTTATGATTTTTTAAAAACTATCTTTTAACAGATCTATTGCCCTTCCTCTCATTATTTTAATTCTAAAAATACTGTACAAGCTTCCAAATGTTTTGATATATTAAATTGGCTGCACCTCATCTTTCTCATAACCTAATTCCTAACAAAGAATGGACTGAAGCATAGGTTCTTCGTTAAGTCCCCTTTACCAAATTCCCAAGATCTAAACATCTTTCCCTTTTTCCCTTCAAAAATTGCCTGAAATACTACTTCTCCAAGAAATCTCGATCATTAAGGGGCATTAATCCAAAATCTCCTCGAGGCTAATATCTCAACAGTCAATACTTACTCTACCACCAGAAATAAACAACCCACTTGACTTCAATAGAAATTTATCTGTGATCCATGCTTTTTGTGAAACATCTTTCATTATTCCTATCAGTATGTTCTTTTGTAATTCTCTCCATGTGAATCCCATTTCTTTAGATTAAAAAGGAAGAAAAGCTTTCAGAGAAATTATTTAACCCATGTACAATGATGCATGTATTCAGGCCCTTATTAGATGACAATGGTAATAAAAAAATTATTATTTTTATAAATGTTCCTGAAAAGGGATAAGTTCAATTTGTGAACTAGACTGAATGCTAAGAAATGTTCAATTCCAGATTATGTAACTTTTAAATTTCTCTTTCTAAACATTCCTTCCTTGGTAAGAATAATCTGTTAACAACTTATCCCACTTGACTTTTACAAATTATAAGCATTTCCAAGATGAATATATTTTGCAGGTCGGTCAATGTTTTTCGATACAATAAGCAGAATCATGACTTACAAGGACCAGAAAGAAATTTCATGGCATCCCTACCCTCACAGTGACTGCAGTCTCTTTGCAAGCAAAATAACTTTAATTAAAGCATAATCTCTTATAGAGCATAGGAGATTCTTATAGTCTCTTTTAAATTAAAACTATGCATTCAGTATTATATTGACTAGGACAAAGGTAAAAGTTAACTTCTCCATTAACTGATTCAGATGTGTTTTCTTCAGTAGAGCCAAAGAGAAAGAAAAGTGAATGAGTTATAATACATAGATTTAGCAAGGGAGAAATAGAGAAATAATAGGTAATTACTAGGTACATAATAGGTAAACTGCATGCTCGAAAAGCAGACAAATAAAAAGATAAGAGCTGTATTACATTACTGATTTTAGTTAAGAAAGAATATTTTTAGTAATAGCCATATTTACAGTGTACTTAATTCAGTCTCCAGTTTGCTTCATGTTTTTGGGTTTACTAAAGACAGAGAAAGAAGTCCTGTAGTTTCTGCACAAAAACGTCAGAGATCTGACAGTAACCAACCAAATCCTTTCTAATCCTGAATTCTAATTGGAGACTCAGAACCTACCAAAGTGGTCTACTCACAGAACTCAACAAATGACCATGTGTAAATGCAATAAATGACAAAAAAATAAATGAATAAAAGGAAAACTAGAGATCAATCTAGACAAAGGCACAATTGGAGAGGAATCTATAATTGAAAAATAAAATAAAATGTGATTTGAAAACACTTATTAATATAAATCTCCATGTGAGCATTTAAACTACAATTCTATAAATCCAAGCACTCTGTAAACAAAGGCAGTTATCAACAGAAATTAGTATTTTGCCACTATCACAATTTCACCTGGAAAGAAAGTTTTTAATTGTATCCATATCTAAGCAGTGCCTTCCTAAATGGATTTTGAATAGTCTCAGAAATGACATCACAAAACAATTAGCCAAGTTCATTAAGGACATTCATTCCAAGTATAGCAAGGCTTGCAAAGGAATGACAGCTTTTTAATGGCAGTTCATCTCCTTGAAATGAATTGTTTTCTTGAATCCTCTGTTGGAACTTGTACATTTGGTAGCACGCAGTTGATTGTTCCTAGCATTTCCATGAATGTGTATGTGCTTGTGAGTGGCCACTATGTGTGAAGTCTAAGGGGACTGCTCCATGTTAATGAGAAACCAAGGAATTCCTCTAGCAGCATCTGGCATAAGTGTGAATCACATAATTTAAAGCTGTCTTACATGCCTGGTTTCAAATTTTAGGTCTTCTTTCTTTAAAACCACTTTAATCACTGTAATATTAAAAGGGGAAAAGTGTTTTCCTTTGTGTTTCAAGTAGCAATCGTAGATTGGGAAAACCACCACCCCGTGTGCTCTGACACTACAGAATGAACCTCACCAGCTCATATTGCTGCTTTCAGGACATCTTGAAAAGGCAGACCTCCCACAGCCAGGTGCACCCCAATCTGACAGTAAGCCTCTCGTGAGCACAGGTCTGCAGTCAGTAGGCAAAGTAATAGGTCACCCCAATTCACTCAACTGCTCAACTCTTTCAATATGAAAGTCCACCTCATCAGACTCAGAGCTCTTCGTTTTTCACACCATTCTTTGCAAAGATTATAATGGAGATGCTTCAGCAAAACTTAAAGAACGTGCTACCAGCAATTTTCATGATAAAACCAAGAATAATATGTGAAGTTTGTGTCCATGGTGCTTTTATTTGTATTAAAAAAAATAATCAATAGCATATTTCAATAATGTCACTAAGTTAAACCCATATCAAGCCTTCATTCTGACAATTCTGTGAGTTTCAAATCTGATTCATGTATAAAAACATTTTCAGAGAAAAAACAAGTTGGCAATTAACTTAAAAAGATCAATGATTTAAATTGTCTTACATCTTGTGCCCCAAATATGAACAGAAATGACCCATTTCGGTAATCCCCTTGTTTTGGTTAAGATATTCCAGAAA
>NC_048220.1:64442039-64474539 GCF_002007445.2 Ailuropoda melanoleuca | reverse complement strand
TTTCAACTTTTTTGTAATTCCAATTAGTTAACATACAGCGTAATATTAGTGTCAGGTGTAAAATTTAGTGATTCATCATTTACATACAATGCCCAGTGTTCGTCACAAGTGCACTCCTTAATCCCCATCACCCATATAGCCCATCCTCCTGCCCACCTTCCTTCCAGCAACCCTCAGTGTGTTCTTTCTAGTTAAGAGTCTGTTTTATGGTTTTCCTCTCTCTTTTTCCTCCCCTTATGTTCATCTGTTTTCTTACTTAAACTCCACGTATGAGTGAAATCATATCATATTTGTCTTTCTCTGACTGACTTATTTCACTTAGCATTATACCCTCTAGCTCCATCCACGTCATTCAAATGGCAAGATTTCATTCTTTTTATGGCTGAGTAATATTCCATTGTGTGAATATGTGTGTGTGTGTGTGTGTGTGTGTGTGTGTGTGTGTGTGTGTGTGCTATATCTTCTTTATCNGTGTGAATGTGTGTGTGTGTGTGTGTGTGTATGCTATATCTTCTTTATCCATTCATCAGTCAACTAGCATATTTTTTTAAGAGGTCAAACAGAAATAAACCAAAGACAAAAATTATTGAATGATGCCCCAGCTCCTCAGCCTGGTGTTTAAATCTGCCCACATCTCACATCTGGCTACAAAATTATTTTCTAACAGGATTTTCATTCCCCTGTGCCTTCTCAAGGGAGTGTGATGTTGTACAAAATGTGGAACAATTTAAAAGTATTTTAAATGGAGCAAATACTACCAAATTTGGAAGGTGGGTTTTATTATTAAGTGAAATTCATTTTTAAAAGAGTATTTCTTCACACGTAGTAGACACTCAGTAGTTTATTCTTTTTTTCTTTTCCATTCCACTCATTCTTTAACTAATTTAAAATTTCCTCTAATATGTATACCTTTTGCTCATTCAGATGGCTCTTCCTGGCATACCCATTCTTCCTATTCTAGTACGGCCAAATCCTACCTCCTCTTCAAGAATGAATTCAAATGACACCTCTTTTCTATTTCTGTTCCCAAGCCCTACTGGTCAATAATGACCTTCCCAGTGGTACTCTATCTGTCTACTCTGGGGCATTTATTTCATCTTCATTGTTATAGTCTAAGAATAATGGCAAATTAATACCTGGCTCATTTTTTAATGACTCCTCACTTTCCTAACATCCAACATGGTACCAAGCACAAGAGTACTTACTAAGTAAATACAGGTTATCTGAACATAACTTATTGTCAGCCAAAAAGATCAGAACCATAGAAATTATTGAAAATTCACAAGTCCAACAGTTAATACAGGGTAGCAACAGAATTTGAGCCTTGTTTTGCTGCATCCTAGGACCTTAGAACCTATATTATGCTAATTCTCATTAGGAAGGGAACATAGATTTTCCCGTTTTCTTAGATTTGAAATATAGACCCAGTTCCTAAGGCAAAATCTAAAAAGACTGAAGGTTCTTTACTTTGCATATGTACTAGTTGTTTCTATAGTCCAAACAGAAGCAATTAAAAATAACATGCTTGATATATTTTTTTTTCAGTGACTCAATGACTCTTGGACGCATCAGAGAACTGAAATCATAGGGAACACTGCCATTTCAAAATCCAGAAAGAGAAGAGAATCCAGCAAGTTATAAAAGAGCTGCATTCTGCGACAGAACTGCTGGAGTATAAACTGGTGAGGACACTCAAATGGTAACTTTGACAAAGTACTGGAGCCTGAGTGTGGACTAGCATAAAAGTGAGAAACTCCTAGGAGGCCTTAGTCTGAAGGGAGCCCCCAGAGTCTCATGAATTTTCTGGACCCCACTAGGTTCTTATGGTGAAAATTCAAGAAAAATCCTCCCATAGTTGTGGCAGAGGGAGAAATGAGTAATTATTGTGAAATATGCCCAAAGCATTCTATATAACAAAGACCTCCTTTCCAAGGGAAAAGATTTCGCTTGAGCTTATCTCAGCAGAGTGGAAGGATATTTGTCCCATTTTAGCCCCCTCTAGTGTTACTGTCTCACCTATGAGGGTAACAAAAAGCTATACCTCATGATAAAAACCCTCAGCAAACTAGGAAGAAAAGGGAACTTCTTCAACTTGATAAAGAACATCTATAATTAGCCTACAGCTAACATCATACTTAATGATGACAAATGAGATGTTTCCTTCTAAGCTCAGAAGAAAGGCAAGGATGCTACTACCACCACTTCCATTTAATATTGTACGGGAAATCCTAGCTAATACAATAAGACCAAGAAAAAAAAAGGAAATAGAAGATATATAGATTGGAAAGGAAGAAATAAAACTGTCTTCGTTCACAGATTACATGATTGTGTATGTAGGAAATCCCAAAGAGTCAACAGAAAAACTCCTGGAATTAATAAATGATTATAGAAAGGTTGCAGGATACAAAGTTAATATACAAAAGACAAATGCTTTTTTATATATCAGCAATGACCAATTGGAACCTAAAATGTAAAGCACAATACCATTACATTAGCACCGAAAGAAGGAAAGAAAGAAAGAAAGAAAGAAAGAAAGAAAGAAAGAAAGAAAAAGAAAGAAAGAAAGGAAAAGAAAACTATCAGTTGAGAGAAATTCCACAAAATATCTAAATAGCACTCCTTAAAGCTGTCAAAGTTACCAAGAACTAGGAAAGTCTGAGAAACTATCACAGCCAAGAGAGGAGACTAGGAAACATAGGGATTAAGGAGAGTGGTGGCGTCCCAGACGAGATCCTGAAAACAAAGGAAATCTGAATGGAGTAAGCACTTTAATTAATAATAATGTGTCAGTATTAGCTTACTAACTGTAACAAATGTATCATGCTCAAGTAAGAAGTTAATAAGAGGGCAACTTAGGTACTTGTTATAGGAGGATTCTCTCTACTGTTTTCATAATTTCTCAATGAATCTAAAACTGTCCTAAAATAAAAAGATTTTTCAAAAGAATGGTAGGCTTAGAAATAGATAAGATTATATTATAAACTTTGTAAAGCAGCATATTTCCTTAAGAGTGCTCTGTTGAACAACGGAAGCAAGGGCCTTGCCCCAGCATCCTGTTGTTCTAACTTGCTTCAAGGTTGCTGCCCTTAATAGGAGAAAAGGTCAGAACATCAATGCCCGCCCCAAGAGTCAAGATTATCATGTATAAGATTCCACCTAGGCAAGATCTTTAGAGGTGTATTTTCACAGACAAAAACAGCCTGAATTTCTACGACAGTTTGGAGGAAACTGAACTATTAAACAAGCTAGCAGAGAACTGCCCATCACCAGGCACTCTGCAATGGAACCCCCAGGCCTCCACATGTGCACCATAGACAGTGGGAGGAGAGATGCACAACTACCAATGGGGTGCACTCTCCAAAGCCCAGATCAGATGTGGTCATCATGACATGGGGCATGAAAGCTCCTCACAGAGAAAAAAGCAGCATCAGGAGCTGTTAGGACAGGAAGCCCCACTGCTCCTTCCACTGAGACTCAGTCATTGCTCTAAACCATGTGACAGCCATCTGTTTCCCTTCTCCCTTTTCCAAATGAGATTTTTTCATTGTAGTAATTGTGAGCTGACCTAAACCAACATGGTTATCCACAATTATGAGATTCTTTTTCCTAAGGATTGGCTTCCAAAAGTTATAGGTAAATATAACCTAAATGTTCACTTCCCACAAATTTGTAAGACTGAAACCAAATTCTGCCACCTGTGCCTTTTTTTTTTAGATGACTATATGTTTTCTATAAATGCAATGAAGTTTCAGTTCCTGTTCCTTCTAGTCATACCATGCATGGAAAAATCACTGGAGACTAGCCACAGGATTCAGTTTATAGAGTTGGATTAACTCAAAGAGCCTCTCCATACATGTCTAAATCACACCTAGACAAAATCCCAGGCCTAGAGTGCCATTCCACAGAAAAATGGAAACAAATAGAAAGGAAAGGCTACAGTAGTCACTAGATTCTCAAACCCTGTTCATGCAAGGGCAGAGATGAGTGCGTAACATTTCTAGACAGTACACGTATCTTGAACATCACTTATTTCATGAATGAGTAATCATTCCTAAAGTCAATTATCTTAATTAATAAATCCTTTGTTGGAGGTGAGATAAAGATAATTGAAGCGCTGGTCGNCGTCAGTATTAGCTTACTAACTGTAACAAATGTATCATGGGCAAGTAGGAAGTTAATAATAGGGCAACTTAGGTACTTGTTATAGGAGGATTCTCTCTACTGTTTTCATAATTTCTCAATGAATCTAAAACTGTCCTAAAATAAAAAGATTTTTCAAAAGAATGGTAGGCTTAGAAATAGATAAGATTATGTTATAAACTTTGTAAAGCAGCATATTTCCTTAAGAGTGTTCTGTTGAACAACGGAAGCAAGGGCCTTGCCCAGCATCCTGTTGTTCTAANATAGCCGCAAGGATGGGCTGAGCCCTATGAGATGCGGTCCCAACTCAAGTGCTTCAAATGTTAACCAATCACTCAACAGGATATATACACTAAAGCTGACACACACACGAATACAGCATTGTTCTTTAAGGTATTTTCAATCAAATTTCAGATCTATTTTTTCTTCATCCTTGTGCACTGGATATATAGGGAGTTTTGGCTTTTAGTAGCTTAATCATGGAAAACCTTATAGTGATCAATGAAGAGAACTGCTCATCACCTGGAACTCTTAGACTTTCAGCTGGTTGCAGTAAGGAGATGATATTCAAGGATGGTCTCCCATGGAGAAAAGGGGAGTTCTCTAGTCTCCTGGCATTATGCATTTCTTTAATAGGAAAATAAAACTATAGTCCAGATTCTGTCTTCCGTCTCAATAATCTGCAGCCAGCCAGTTGAATGACAAAGGTACTATTTTTCTCAAAAAAAAAAAAAAATAACCAATTGCCTCTGAATTCTCTGGGCATCAGTAAAAGGACAAAGGAGCCCAAAAGAACACACACACACACACNGTTATAAACTTTGTAAAGCAGCATATTTCCTTAAGAGTGTTCTGTTGAACAACGGAAGCAAGGGCCTTGCCCAGCATCCTGTTGTTCTAACTGGCTTCAAGGTTGCTGCCCTTAATAGGAGAAAAGGTCAGAACATCAATGCCCGCCCCAAGAGTCAAGATTATCATGTATAAGATTCCACCTAGGCAAGATCTTTAGAGGTGTATTTTCACAGACAAAAACAGCCTGAATTTCTACGACAGTTTGGAGGAAACTGAACTATTAAACAAGCTAGCAGAGAACTGCCCATCACCAGGCACTCTGCAATGGAACCCCCAGGCCTCCACATGTGCACCATAGACAGTGGGAGGAGAGATGCACAACTACCAATGGGGTGCACTCTCCAAAGCCCAGATCAGATGTGGTCATCATGACATGGGGCATGAAAGCTCCTCACAGAGAAAAAAGCAGCATCAGGAGCTGTTAGGACAGGAAGCCCCACTGCTCCTTCCACTGAGACTCAGTCATTGCTCTAAACCATGTGACAGCCATCTGTTTCCCTTCTCCCTTTTCCAAATGAGATTTTTTCATTGTAGTAATTGTGAGCTGACCTAAACCAACATGGTTATCCACAATTATGAGATTCTTTTTCCTAAGGATTGGCTTCCAAAAGTTATAGGTAAATATAACCTAAATGTTCACTTCCCACAAATTTGTAAGACTGAAACCAAATTCTGCCACCTGTGCCTTTTTTTTTTAGATGACTATATGTTTTCTATAAATGCAATGAAGTTTCAGTTCCTGTTCCTTCTAGTCATACCATGCATGGAAAAATCACTGGAGACTAGCCACAGGATTCAGTTTATAGAGTTGGATTAACTCAAAGAGCCTCTCCATACATGTCTAAATCACACCTAGACAAAATCCCAGGCCTAGAGTGCCATTCCACAGAAAAATGGAAACAAATAGAAAGGAAAGGCTACAGTAGTCACTAGATTCTCAAACCCTGTTCATGCAAGGGCAGAGATGAGTGCGTAACATTTCTAGACAGTACACGTATCTTGAACATCACTTATTTCATGAATGAGTAATCATTCCTAAAGTCAATTATCTTAATTAATAAATCCTTTGTTGGAGGTGAGATAAAGATAATTGAAGCGCTGGTCGTAGCCGCAAGGGTGGGCTGAGCCCTATCAGATGCGGTCCCAACTCAAGTGCTTCAAATGTTAACCAATCACTCAACAGGATANATAGCCGCAAGGATGGGCTGAGCCCTATGAGATGCGGTCCCAACTCAAGTGCTTCAAATGTTAACCAATCACTCAACAGGATATATACACTAAAGCTGACACACACACGAATACAGCATTGTTCTTTAAGGTATTTTCAATCAAATTTCAGATCTATTTTTTCTTCATCCTTGTGCACTGGATATATAGGGAGTTTTGGCTTTTAGTAGCTCAATCATGGAAAACCTTATAGTGGAAGAGAACTGCTCATCACCTGGAAGGAACTCTTAGACTTTCAGCTGGTTGCAGTAAGGAGATGATATTCAAGGATGGTCTCCCATGGAGAAAAGGGGAGTTCTCTAGTCTCCTGGCATTATGCATTTCTTTAATAGGAAAATAAAACTATAGTCCAGATTCTGTCTTCCGTCTCAATAATCTGCAGCCAGCCAGTTGAATGACAAAGGTACTATTTTTCTCAAAAAAAAAAAAAAATAACCAATTGCCTCTGAATTCTCTGGGCATCAGTAAAAGGACAAAGGAGCCCAAAAGAACACACACACACACACATACAAAAGTATAGTTAAAAAATTATTATAATTGGGCTGATAGCAAGACACTTAAACGCTAATAGCAATGTAACAGTTACATGATGCCAAGGAAACAACAAACCACCTATGTTGACTTACAAAACACATTTTATAGGACAAATCATTTTAAAATTTGATTTTCTAGCTAACCTCTTTTCAGTCTTTATTCAAATGGCACCATCTCACTTAGGTCTTTCTTGGTTACTGTATCTAAAACTGACCATCCCAAATATTCCCTCAGCCCCTTTCCATCATTATTTTCTTAGCTCTCTTTCTGTATATCATACTATATATTCTACTTATCAGTATTTCCTATGTCATATAAATTTTCTTGAGAGCAGGACTTCTTGTCTATTTGGTTCACGATTATATTCCCAGTGCCAGATCCATACCTAAAACATAGTAACTGCTCAGCTGAATTAATTAAAATTAACACGTCTCTTTTGTAGGTGAAATGACAGATCATCGTTGTGATATGCTGCCTGTTTATTTAGGTGGTAAAATTAGAAAAAATAATGCAACAATATTTTTTAATTAAAAAAATCAATACCTTAAAAAATTATCTAAAGAGCAAATGATGACAGACAATAAAATAAGCGAGGTCTAAGCAAGTATACTCAGGTATAAAATTTCTAGTTTTCACTGTAGATCCATTACTTTTCCTACCTTTATATTGAAAGCATATATCATTATTCAAACCAAATTAGTTCACTGGTATACCTTTTATATTTAAAAAATCATTTTAAGTTTTTTGTAAGAACACCAAAATAAATGTCAAATTAACATGTTAGCATTCTGTAACGTAATTTCTCCAATTATTTGGAAGTACACTAACAAAAAGTCATTAATGATTACTCATTTAGCTACTCTCTAATAAGATGCGGACTGAAGGCTGAGAGTGATACAGAAAGAACATTTCTAATAAAGTAAGAAAAGATAAACTGCAGTCATGACCAAAGCCTAAGTAAGCAAACATGTTCCAAACTGAGGAACGGAAAAGATCTTCAACCCTGTTTCCCAGTAACCTTTTCACTACCAGACACAGAATTAGAAAACATAAAGCATAAACATAAACTCTTAGTATGAAATGAACATTCATCTTGATCATACAGAGTGAAGAGAAGCCAGTATAGTGTGACTAAGAGTGGAATTATTCTAGAATTCTATCCTGGGTTTCTCACTTATTAGCTTGGGGTTCTTGGAAAACTTACTTAACATTTTTGAGCTAGAGCCTGAGTTTGTCCCTCTGCAAATGGAGTAAAGAGCATGGAGGTAATACTTTCTTCTCCAGGTTATTGTAAAGATGAATAGTATCATTTCCATTGAGTGTTTAACATACTGTCTGCATACATTAACAAACTTAACCAATCTGCAGCTGGACCACAAATCCCCACGTCAATGCATATCCTTTGCTGTAGTGAAGACGTGGGTTAATTAGGAAGTACTAGAGTTGAAGTCAAAAGACTCCCATATTTTTTTATGAAACTATTTATGAAAACTTGTTTTAAGATTTCAATAATGATTCAGGATATTCCATTAATCGAATTGGTACATTCTCAAGGGAAGAAAAAAGTTCATTCTAAAGATGATACAAATGAAAACAGAGTGCAATAAAATATAAATTGCATAGAAAACAGATGATACAATGTTAATACCATCAAACAGAAATAGGCACACTTAACATGGGCCAAAATATAAACACTAGGATAAGTAGTAGTATAAATTCATTTTCTTGAAGGTAGATCCACATAAAGATGTCCTATAAGTTATCTGACTCTTCACATGCAATCTAGGCTTCTATGTCAAATCTCTCACTTGTATTTTTTCACTCTGCTTTTTGAAATCAACATTAGACAGTGTGCCTGATATTAGAATTTCATCCTAGAAGATTTATCCCCAACTAAATAATTTATTTTGCAGGTGGAACCCCAAGGCAAATGATGTAATGATGTAACGTAATGATGTTTGGTCATGTAAGACTGGGTTCATTAAAAGAAAGTTTTCCTTTGTTTTGAAAACTTTAAAATACAGAGCCCTGTCTACACTATTCTCCAAGAAGTAAACATATAAAATAGGGATGTGTCTGCCTCTTTTTGTTTTCCAGCCTTTAATTACACGGCAAAATTGGAAAATTAGAGATCTACAACTCTCACCGTCTTAGAGTAAGAAAAGTGTTTCTTGTGCCCATTTCACTTGCAAAAAGGAAGGTAAGGGATTCTGAGATCAAAGGCTATTGATCACAATTCCAAAGTCAATGTCACATTTCTCATCCCGTGCACCAAAGAACATCAGTTAATCTGCAAGCAAGCAGACCAGACCCTAGGCCAAGCCATGATCACCATTGAAACTGGTGTCTAGCAACAACGATAATTCACCAAGGATCCATTACTTCTGATGGACAATTAACTCACCCTGGAAAACATTGTGAATGCCTTAAGAAGTACAACTTATTTTTTTTTAAAGATTTTATTTATTTATTCGACAGAGATAGAGACAGCCAGCGAGAGAGGGAACACAAGCAGGGGGAGTGGGAGAGGAAGAAGCAGGCTCCCAGCGGAGGAGCCTGATGTGGGGCTCGATCCCAGTACTCTAGGATCACGCCCTGAGCTGAAGGCAGACGCTTAACGACTGAGCCACCCAGGCGCCCCAAGAAGTATAACTTATTTTAAAACTATATTGACAACAAATTCCACTAGAGCCACCTTCATTTTTAACCCATGTTTTATTTTTTGTTAGTAGTAAGCTGTTATCCCTACAATGAGTATCTTTACAAAGAGACTTTACTTGACTGAGACTCTTAATATTGACTCTGGACTCTTGATAAAACTAGCTCAGAATGATGAAGGTATTTTAGAAGAAGAAAAAAAAAGTCTCAATGTCCGAGCTGCACATTTAAAATCAGTTTAATGCTCTGGGGCTCCTTTTGCCAAGTTTGTTTGAAGTTTTAGGGCCCCTTCAGAAACGCTGAGGTATACACAAACATTCAGTTTCTGAGAATGGAATTCAAATATACTGATGGACCTACTCCTCTTTCCTCTCATGGAGTGAGAGTCTAGTGGAAGAGATGGAAACCAGTAAGTGTAGGGTTCCTCTCAGTGGATACAATAGCAACTCAAGTGGATGAGAATGCCATTTGAAAGTGAGGTTAAAATTTCTATCCAACAAATGGACTGCCCAAACACATCTTGAAGGTGGTCCCTCACACAAAATCCCAGGACTTTTTTTTTTTTTCCTTCGTAAAGGTTTTTTTGAATCTGTTGTTAAGCATCAGATATTTCTTTGCATTGAGTATCTTGTGGTAATTTCTTTGCCAGGAACTGTTTCACATTCCTTATCACTTATACTCATGACAATAATATATCCCAGAAGTATTTTCTGGAATAGATACTATAAATTAGGAAGGACATTACACCACATTAATTCTAAATAGATAATGTTATTACCTACTTTAATAATATTTGGTAACCTGATCTGAGAATCATGAACATTCTAAAAAGTCATAAAAGAAATCTTTTTACTGAACCAGAAAATAAATGGCATCAAACAACATTAAATGGAGTAGCTTGAACACTGGAGGAATGGAAGAATAGTGCTTTGCTATAGTCAGTCACCAGGTTCTTTTATCAGGCAAGACCTTAAAAGTTCTCTTTTCATTCTCTTCTGGCTATCAGATATAATTCCTTACATTATGGGATAAAAAAACTTTTCCCTTTATAAGAGCTATAGTTGATTTTTGCACAATCTGCTCTTTTTTTAAAAAATCCTATTAGAGCCACTGTCTTAATTACTGCATGATCACTCACCTTACTAAACTCACCTGGAGATAATGGTGAAGATATGCACCAACCTTTATTTGCAGCCAACTAGACCATTTTTATACCCAACCAGATGGTATTTTTAATGACAACCCTTATAATATAATTGGAAGTAAAATAATCTAGAGAAAATATGAAAGAAACCAAGATTTTTTACAAATATTTGTTTATTTAGCCACCCTTTTTAATTATTGCTAATTTAAGAATTAGGATAATATGTGAAAGGAACCCACGATTGTAAACATTAACAGTGCTATACTGTTTAAAACTGCTTGTGTGTGTGTGTGCGTGTGTTTTCACATAAAAATGTGCAATGTGAAAAATGGAAAGTATTTCATAGTGTTGCTGGCTAGATGGATGTGCTAATAATCCGGGTCAGCACACATGGCCCTATTCAGCAGCTCTGGGTGCACTGTGATGATTAGGAATGCTATTTTGAAAGGTGGAGCAAGAGGTCTGCCCTTGCATACACAAAAGTACAGTCCTAAGCAACTAGATGATAATTACCCACTCCCATTACCATTCCTTATAAAAGAATAAGCTATTAGTTGTAGAAAAATTACATGCATGCATGGAATGTACTGGGAGAAATGACTGAGGACCATAAATATTACTAAATACTTAGACTACCCTAGTGTCATGAAATTACAAATGTATATAGTGAAAACTTAACATCTGAAATCAACTCTTCCCACATAAAAGACACTTAAAACAGTTTATATTTTTATGCCTTTTGGTATCTTGCTACCCATGTGTTGTGTATAAAGCTTAACCTCATATATCAAGTCCACAGATCCTAAGTGACTTGGGAGGGGTCGGAATGGAGAGCAGGACTGATGACATCCTACACTAGATCTCATGCCCATATTCTCCTGGTGTTCTCCTTCTTTCTTCTAACCAATTTTTCACATCCTGCAGCTCCTTGTTTTCTATCCCTGTAGTAGTTGATTCTTCACCTGTTGTAGTTCCGTATCTCAGGCAGGGAATGTCATCTGCCAGTTATCCAGGAAATTAATAAAGGGACTCTCAATTAATACATGTGTAGCCTAAGTGAAAAACTGCATCAATGAATTAAAATCTACCCTTGTGAAATTGTTTTAAAAATAAATTAGGAAAAAATCAATTTCAGGGGAGAAAAGAGAAAAGCCTTTTCGAGATGTGGAGATGTTCTAAAAAGATTCCCTAAAGGTCATCATTGACAACACAGTGCACACCGTCATTATTTTCTTTTATCTCACTCTGTAGTGGTTGAGGGGACACATTTTTCTTTTCTTCTTTTAAAGACATTTAAAAGCAGTATTCCAGTTTCACAGCCAGCATCTTCACACCATTCGAAAAACATACAGTCAATCATAAGCCCAAAGAGGAAGCAGAGGGTTTACTTAAGTTTTCACTTAAGTAAAGTTTAGTGAAAAGCCAACAGATCAGTGTGATTATGGCTAGATCAATGATGCGTAGTTCTGAAAGGTTTTACACAAGCAGCAGTCTTAGAATGCAGCTCTGAGGAGCAGGTAGGTCAGAAAAAACATAAACGCAATGCCCAGCACATGTACCTCCCTTTGGGTCCATAAAGAATCTGACCAGATTGTCTAACGGGAAGCCATTCTCGCCACAGGGGCAGGGTTGAAGTGCTTCCATTTCCGATGACTGCATTTCAGCCTTGAGTATGTCAGCTAAGGTTTTCTGCTGGTCAAAGTCACAAAAATTCCGGTCGATATCTTTTATGAGGAATGACAAATGTAAAAAGATAAACTTGACTCTGTCAGATAAACTCTATGGGCTTTTACTAGATCCCAAGCAAAGATTTAACAATGTGTAGTCAATTTCAAAGTCTTCTGCTAATTCAAGGAAACAAAAGACTCTCACTAAAAAGATTTCAACCAGGCTGGAGACTATTATGTTCAGGCTACGGAAACCTTGAGAGCTGTCCTTTTCAGATATGAACTGTTACATAGAACTTTTTTTTTTTTTTAAGTTTCCTGTGACTGATCAGAGAAATGGGAGCCATATCAAAGTTTTTCTTCAGAAGAGATCAATTTTGAATAATCTACATACGGCAGAATACTTTTGGAGTTCTACCTCAACTTTTCCAAAGTCCCTGCACGTACCTCAGTCTTTAACGTAGAAACAATACATTTCACAAATAACCACCCTCGATCTCTCCTCTAAAGAAAAGAAAGATTCATTTTTCACTTTTACCTACGTGTGTTCTAAACTACCTCTAGATTATCTCTAAACACAGGGATGGGGGGTTTCATCTGGCAGATATTTGGAGAACCTACTTACTTTTTTGAGCTTTAAAAAAATTACAAACTCCTCCCCCCTGTTAGCATAAGCGTGTGAGGTTCCTATCTGACCATGTTTTTTAATCTGCAGGGCTGCACTAGGAATGTTTTCCTCTTTTTCTTCTCCTTCCTGTCCCTCTCTTTCTCTGTCTCCCTTCTTCTTCCAATTCTGATATGGAATTCCAATATTTGTCATAATAGATTGTAACTATTTATCATTTCATTCTATCTCACCAACCTTACTTAAAATAATTTCCATTTGGAAGTTGCACACAGACACCAAAGAGATCACCAAAGGGCCTGCAGTACATGCTGCATGGATTCTAATCACGGCTATGTCACCACCTGCCATGTGACCTTGGCACAGCCACAGCTGATGGTGTCTAAAATGTCACAAAACTATCCCATTCACTAGCATGCACAGCAGAATAAAAAAACCTCTATTTGGTACTTCAAAGCAACAGATTCTAGTTCAATGTTTTCATTCACTACCACCTTAAAAACATCAGTATTTGTAAACAATTACCTTTATACACTTTGGCATGCACAAGTTGGTACTGTATTATTACAGTCAAATAAATTGTACCTAGGTACCCCCATGTGTCAAAATAAATGCCAAGGTTCTTGTGTCCATATAGCATGCCTGTGCTCCGGATAATAGTGAAATAAAAGTGACTTCTATACAGATGTCCTTAGTAATGAAGAAAAAGGAATATATAATACATAACCAAAATAGTGTTTAAATTCAACATTGTTCACATTTTTCTAAGCTTCAGTAGCTTTTAAAGAAAGATTTCAGGGGCTACATATCCCGTAGAAAGCATCAAATCAAAAGGATTGACCATTAAGTTTAGCAGCATGATTCATTTTATCAACTTCCCGCAGCCTTCTAATACTCCTTTTCAAAAATTGTGCAAACTGTGTGAGACTGTGCGTGTATTAAATTACACCATTATGTCCTTAGAGGAAGTATTTTCTATTATTCAGGCAAGGAAGGATCTTTGCTCAACCATGACAGGTTCACAACTAGCTGATCTAGAATTTCTGGTTGGTGTTCCACACAAGCCAGTCAAACCCTAAGAGATGAAAACAATTATTCTAAGGAGTTTTCCTGGTGCAATATCCTTGGTCCAGAATAATATGAAACCTTAGAGAAGAAAGACTCCTCTAAGGTAGCTGTTTATGTTCCTTCCTGCAATAAAATAATTTCAGTTATGGAAGCACACAAAAACTATTTACATTTAAAATAAAAATGACTTTCTCATTTGTAGCTAAAATTTTTTAAATTTAATTCTAGTTCCATGAATTGAATTGATTTATCAATCAATAATACATGTTCTCTTTCTGGATAAAGTAGATCTACACAGGAGCTGTCCAACTATTGTCAATAGTATAGGCACATGCAATGGTTCAAAAGACAGTTAGCTTAAGACGTCTTACAAAATATCTTTCATTGTTTTCTTTATGCTCATATGTATTGCTACACTCTCTTCCAAAGCTTTTGCTTTCATCTGAAAAATTTATTTAACTATAATATTTCTCTTTCCCCAATAAAATAAATTGTAGATCCTAAGGGTGTCGTTTTATCACTATTTCTTCTAATGTTAAGGTCTAGAAAATTAAACAACTGCAAAAACAGTGATAAAACCCAAGAATTTTAGAAAAATTGTGTATTTTACTAATGCAGACAAATCAATTGCCTAAACAATGATTCATATGGCAAGAAATAAAATAAAACAAATTGCTCTTTCAAACAGATATTGAAGTCAGGAAACAATTCATGCTTAGACCTGAAATATTAGTCACAGCACTGTGACCTCTCACCTTCAGTGATAAAATACACAGGTCAGAATTGACAATACATACTCATGGCTGATCATGGCTGCTAGTTATTGATCAAAGGAGAAAAAAAGTACTTTGCAGGAAAAACATTGCTCTGAATTACAAACATCCATTCTCTCGAGACTCAGCAACTCTCTGGGCTTCTCCCTTTGGAACTGGAAGCAAGAAGTGAGTTCAGCCAGTATTTAATATCAAGTGAATGTGGTGTTTAATCAATAGTCTTCTGCTTTGTTCCTCGATGTGGAAAGCAGTGTCTATTCATTCAGCAAAGGTTAATGCCAAGGGTCAAGTGATTTCACACTCTCGGTAGGATCCACAACATTGCAGTAGTCCAGATGCCCTAGACAATGATGACTCAGTTGGACTGATTTATTGCCACTCGAAGGCCCTGCTTAATACTAGTGCTCTCTTATGATAATACCTCAGAAAATAGCACTGATAAAAGAGGAGGCAATAATTACCTACATTTTGAGGTAATGTCTTCATTTCTAACAGCCTATAAAGATGTAAGGTCCATTTTAAATGATCTGCTTCTGGTATTAGCAAGCCATTTAAATGGGATCTTATCAGCATCTTCTCTTTTATGAAATACACCACAGAAGAAATTCAGTAACCTTATGATACAAATGTAAATTATAAGTAATATGGTTTAACATATGTTTTAGGTAATCCTTTTTAAATATTTACTTATTGTAATATTTTTCATATTAGATGAGAAGAAAGAAAAAATATTTGCTGATGGGAGGAAAAATATAACTGAATATAGTTAATTCCATTAAACAAGGGAGACCCAGTTTGCAATTTGATTTCATTTTTTTTGACCAATTCTACCACATGACAGGCAGGCTAAAAAGACCTGCCTGTATATTCTTTCTAAATGTGGTTCACTTAAAGAAGCATTAGTTGAGGTCACTGTTTTAAACCAGAACACATTTAACTATGTCAGGGGTCCAATCTTTAACATGTTAGCATCCATGATTATTATTCGGCAATGTCTCATTCCAGATGTGTTTTATATAATGAAAGAAGTTCAAATGTCACCAGGAAAACAGTGTGAGAAGAATTAATTGGAAAGCTTATCATAGGAAAGTGATTTAGAACCCAGCTTTCACTAATATATCTCTGGATGATGACTATACCAATCAATTAGTAAAATAAAATAAATTCTGTAAAATTATCTAAAGACATCCTATCATTACAAGTGGAAGAACATTTGAAATAGTTTATTATATCGCATTCCAGATGATTAGTATGTAAAGCACTCTAATATAAATGTTCTGCCTTCTACTCCCTCTTTTCACAGGAAATATGGGATTTAAAACTCTAATCCAAACTACTTAAAACAATGATTAATTCAGAAATCTTACTTCAAACTATTTTAAACTATTTAAAAATATATGTGAAGTGTCACAGATGAGTTAAAAATACATGTTTTATTCATTTAAGAACACATTTTTATTTTTTTTTTATTTTTTTATTTTTTTTTTTTTTAAGATTTTATTTATTTATTTGACAGAGATAGAGACAGCCNTACAGATGAGTTAAAAATACATGTTTTATTCATTTAAGAACACATTTTTAATTCTCAATGACAGTTTGCCTTAAAAACACACAAAATGGGTAACAATCAGTACTTCTGATGTGAACAACAATTTCATTGTGTAGTGATTACTTGTATGATGTCCAGAGGCCTAAATTTACCTTTTAATCAAACTTATCCTCAAAGGATGATGACTTGTCTGTAATTCTTTCCCAACGAGAATGATTTTATAGGCCATATATTTCAAGACCTGTAATGGGGAAAGAAGGAAGAATAATTTAATAAANTGAAGGCAGACGCCTTAACCGCTGTGCCACCCAGGCGCCCCTAAGAACACATTTTTAATTCTCAATGACAGTTTGCCTTAAAAACACACAAAATGGGTAACAATCAGTACTTCTGATGTGAACAACAATTTCATTGTGTAGTGATTACTTGTATGATGTCCAGAGGCCTAAATTTACCTTTTAATCAAACTTATCCTCAAAGGATGATGACTTGTCTGTAATTCTTTCCCAACGAGAATGATTTTATAGGCCATATATTTCAAGACCTGTAATGGGGAAAGAAGGAAGAATAATTTAATAAAGGTTTTGAAAATAAGAAGAACAATGAAATAAACTAAATGCATTGGGTTTTTCTTGGCAAAAATACTATTAGTGACCTAAATACACTATAGAAAAGATTGTGAGTCGACAAGATTGAATGTTTCAAGGATATTCCAAAAGTGTTTTTCCACAATAACTTTCCCATACTCTAGGCTTCAGGCTAAAGATATTTACTGGGAAATATATTTCAGTTAATTCAGATGGGAATAAAACAAGTAGCCTAAAAAGAATGTGCATGTCTAATTTTGCACTTCAAATACTACTAAATAAATAAGTAATGTCGTTGTTTTGAATGGCCAATAAAATATCTGCATTCTTTGAGTTTTGCAGTTGTATCTAACATACATATAATGGCCAGAATAAAATGTGTTTTGTTACTATTTTGCCTATAGTCATAATAAGTATGAAATATAAGTAATTGTTCATGTTTCAGCCTGAGAAAATACATTTTCAAGAGTGCACTTTTTATTTCAATAGTAATTATTTCTTCAAATCCTGCCAAAGTATTTTTTTAAAAATACATGTGGTCGCTCTTTTGTATTCTTTTATGTGTTCACGTGTGAAAAAAAAAAAGATATATATGAATCTTTGTTAATGCAACTCTTCTCTTATAAATTTAAACACTATTTAGAACTTAAAAAAAATTATCTCCTTTCAACCATGCACACTCATCAGCTGTAATTCAAAACACTTTAATGCTGATTTCAGTGCCTTACGTGGGAATTATCTTGAGGACCATACTTCTTTCAGTAAAAACATTGCTTAGGTCAGGACAGCAAGCTTAATGGGCTGATGTTTTGATGATTACTGCACAACATATCTGTAGCTAACTCACTTCAAAATATCAATTTCAAAATACCTAGGTAGGAAAAAGGGAAAAAACATCATTTCCTTCATGTTTTCAAACCTATTACTTTAAAGTTTTCATGAAAGCTTTATTCAAAGGTTCAAACTATTATTGTAATAAAGTTGCCAGATATTCTAATGAAATAAATTTTCTTTAACAATGTCCTCTGATAGGTCACAAAATAGTAATAAAACATATTACATTTTACTACTACAAAGAACAACACACTGTTCATCTTACAAAATTAAGAAAATTCATTACAGCATGATGACTATAGTAAACAAGACTGTATTGCATACTTGAATGTTACAAAGAGAATAGACCTTACATGTTCTCACCAACGAAGTAGTAATTATGTGAGGTGTAGAGGTATTAACTAACTCTACTGTGATAATCATTTAGCAATATATGTGTATCAAATCATGTTGTACACTTTAAACTTATGTCCATTATATCTCAATAAAGCTGGAAAAATATTTTTAAATTCAAAAAAAGGAAATTCAAATACGAAAAAATAAATTTAAAAAGATCTTTAGTCTCATCTCCTATTTATTCATGCATCCAGTCTTTTGTACATGCATGTACACAGATATAGACATGCACATACTATATGTATGCATATGTAAAAAACCTAACATAAAATGTATTTATAATAGGATCAGAGTCATCCATACTATTTTTTAACTTAATTTTTACTAGCAATATACTGTGAATACCTTTGCATATCCTTATGTATACTTTTGTATCATATTAATGATTATATCAAATTTCACTTATCACAATAATCTAATTACCAATTTTTCCTTTTAAGCATTAAAATCATTTTCCTCTTATTAGTATTATAGATGAGGATGTACCAAATCTATTTCTAACAAAATTTATTTAGAAAAAATATCTTAAATAAAATCTTAATTAAAAAATGAAAAAAAAGAAAAAGCATTTAGAAAAATATTAGAGACTCAAAGCATACAAAAAGTCATAAAACTTTGGGCAGGTTAGAAGAATAATCACTCAAAATATGGAAATTTCATTGTTAACTTTGTGAAGCAAATAGAGAATGGAAATATTTTTGACCATTTTAACCACATAACTTCCTAGACATTGTAATACACTTCATAGTAGGCTTTATATGTTCTAATACTTTAAGTTAATAACTGTTAAGTTTCCACTCAGTTTTTTGCTCAAAAAGTTATTTTTAATGGTCAATACTGTATATAACCGTCCTCAACCACAAAATGGGAATTTATGAGAGCTTCATCAGGTTGAATATGGTATTACAAATATGTAACCTTATAGAATGTTCTAAAATCTTAATTTGGTAGCCATTTTAAAGATATAGCTCGACTTTATTATAGAGATCATGTTTTATTCAGTTGTATACTATACAGTAATAAGATGAATAAGCACCAAACCACAAATCTTATTTAGATGTATTAAAGTCAGTCTGGTTAAAAAATTCAACATAAAAAACTCATTATTTCCAAATCCCAATATAAACCAAACACCAATTAAAGGTTTTTGCTATAATTTACTTTCCAAATGATTGTCCACTATGACATTTAATGAACAAATTTAAGTATTTACATATTGCCCTTTGCTTATTCAATATTCATTAATTAAAAATTCCCTCTAAATTTTTATTATTTTATATATGCGGATTAAAGTTGTCCTTTATTCCAAAGACATTTTAAAAAAATAAGAACTCAAATATTCTCACATGAGCCCATCAGTAGTCAGCTAACATTTATTATTCATTTCCTACATTTTTACAGACGACAGATTTAAAAATAATTGTGTTAAACTGATATTTAAAAATCAGTGCCAAAAACCAAGAGGCTAGTAGTTTTTAGATATCACTACTCCTGAAAATTCGAATTGTTAATAACAATAAATACTATATACCACAAGTATTAAAAGGTTAAAGTTGACAGAATTTACTGTGAAGTAAATTTTATTTATATCTCAACATAATGTTGTTCATGAGTTGTATTTTTAGGTCAGTAATTATTTTTAGATCAGTAATTATCCAAATTATCCAAGTATATCTATTCTATTAAGTAGACCAATGAAAAAAAATGAGATTTGTCATTCTGTCCTTTAACCCAGTATTACAAATTAGGCCATTCACACAATTAGGTAAATCACAATCTTGCTGGGGTTTAGGAAGAGTTATAAACTTAAAAGGTACCCTTTTGTTGGTTAATTAAAAATAAAAAATTGTCACAGCATAGCTTTAATTTTAGGTCATAGACTACTATATATATATACAAATATATATATATATATATATATATATACTTAAAAATCATGAAAAATTGGGATACTCCACCAAATTTTGTTCTGTGGAGCCAAAATGCTTTGAATATATATTTTTAAAATGTTCCTTTCTCTTAGCTTACTTTACAGGTATTGCATTCAAGAAGGAAACATATTTATAATGATTTGCAGAGTAGGATAGGCAAGATTATATAGTGGAAGTGAACAACACCTAAATATTAGTACCCAAATTTTCCTTCTAACTCACCACCTGGTCAATAGGTGGATAAGATGTTTTATTTATCATAGAAACCCAGGGACTCAGGCTGACAATTATTTCAACACAGGTTTCCATGGCCAGAGTGCCAGAGGGAAGACAATGTAACGTATCACACATATCACACACTTCTCACAAGCCATTTGCCAAATCTATACTTTATATACCTAACTTGAAGGAGGCAGAACTGGAAATACTGGTGACTGGGCCAAATACTAACACAAAAGCTTACCAAGTTTAGCAGGTGATGAAAATGCATTTTATTTGATAAAGTCGTAGAAAAATCAGTGTATACTATAAAAAGGGAAATGGTTAAAAAAAAATCTTTCAATATATTTGTGTATTATTGAGATATTGGCATAAAATAACCCTGATTAAATGTTGGAGAACCAATGAATGAGTGAATCAATGAATGAGTTTTTTAGTGAATAAATAATCACAAAACTTTCTTGCTGAGAAAAAGACAATGACATCATGAAGGTAGTTCTGTTACTATTTGAGAAATTGGCCAGGCAGGAAATTTAATGGAAGATCCAAAATTATACATTTACTAGCACAATAAATTAATTTTAGGGCACTATGTGGATTGAGCATGAGGAAATAAAATATTTTCCTTACTTTCCTTTTAAGATAATTGTCCATTCAATTAAACAAGTTTTCCCCTCAGTACCACCCAAATGCACTATACATTTTTTATTGTGCCAACATAATAAAAAAAATTTATTTTTTTTAATTTTAAATTTTATTTCGTTGGCACAATAAAAAATTAAAAGTATAGTGCCATACTTAGACACGCCCCAGCATTAGAGGACTTTTCAGTCAAGACAGGAGACAAGCTTGAAAACATCTGACTATAATATAAGGCAGAATAAGGTAAGTACAATAACACAGATCTGATCTGGTCCCAAAACAGGAGTGTTTTATGCCACCAACATTTTAATTCATTATTCTTCAGTACAAAAGTCTCACAGCTCAAACATTTCTGCTAATTAAAGAAGAAAAAATAATCCCAGGTGGTATCCTTTAACAATAATACAGCCTTAATATTCCCTATGTAAACCTGTAGAAAGTTTTCTCTGTTTATAAGAAAAAAATCAGAGATGTTGACATAGTTTTATGAATATGTTTAATGGTCTTTTTTTAAGAGTCTTCAAGGTACTTTTTCATATATATGTGTGTACACACAAACACATATATACACACAATTAACTTCTTTGACAGTTAATAATTCATATACGGACTAACTTCACTAATTTAAATGTGAAGGACACTGGCAAATACAGTAATTTTTCCAAGTGGCAAATGGCCCTCATCAACTGTTCAAACAAACTGCTCAAATTACCCCCCTTCTTAAAGTCATTTCACATTCAAGTTTTTAGTTTTCCTGTCTGCATTAACTTTAAAAAAAAAAAAAAGCACTCAATGCTAAGTGACGATACTTATTCTAAAGAACCCATTTGTTAATCACCTCCCAACTCTGAACAACCTGTTCACAAAACTGTGAATCAACCTTAATCATTTTTAGAAAAAAAGATGAGGTTGGTGCTGTTTCAAACATCCAGCGCTTTGCATGATACTCAGGCCACAGATAAGACTGTGTGCCCTTCCAGCCATCTTGGCAGGACAGCTGAAATCTCATTCTGTGGCTTTCATAAGGCTCGTTCCTACTGCAATTCCAGGATACTATGCTGAATGCCGCCGCAAAGGAAAAGTCGTTCTCTGCCTTCGGCAACTGCAGGCAAGGATTATATCAAAAAGGAAGCTCTCATCTATGGAACATAAGAACTAGGAAGATAAGTAGGAGAAGAAAGGGATAAAGAAAGGGAGGTGTAATCAGAAGGGGGAATGAAGCATGAGAGACTATGGACTCTGAGAAACAAACTGAGGGCTTCAGAGGGGAGGGGGGTGGGGGAATGGGATAGGTCGGTGATGGGTAGTAAGGAGGGCACGTATTGCATGGTGCACTGGGTGTTATACGCAACTAATGAATCATCAAACTTTACATCAAAAACCAGGGATGTACTGTATGGTGAATAACATAATATAATAAAAATATTATTAAAAAAACAAAAAAAAAGGAAGGGAGCAGAGAATGCTGTAAACACAATGCAATATTTAATTCTGGGGGAGGGAACTAGCTGGACTTTAAGACGTATATACGGAAATGCATTTCTGAGACCACGCTGAAACATTCCGTTTAAATCCATATGCCTGTTTGATTCAGGCTCAAACTCAGTAATGAAGCTATTATTGATTCTGTGGAACATGACTTCAAATCTGAGCAAATACTGAACAAACTACGAGGAGCTCTTAAATCTGGACGTATGTACCTAGACATCTCAATTTAACAACCAGACATACATTAAACAGCATTAATAGCCAGGCACTTAATGGATCAATTCCCACTGTTTGTGTAATGTGGAAATAAAAAAGCCTTATTAAATGACAAGCTTTCCCTGGTTTGTGCTAATTAATTATACACCGCATCTGACTGCTAATTTAGTGGGGAAATGCAGCCCCAAACCACGGTTTCAGCTTGAACTTTGCCTCAGCATCAGCCAGTTCAGCACGGAGTGCTGCTGCAGCCCGCCTCTGAACGACACCAGTATTAAATTAGAGCAAAGGCCATCAATTTAATAAGTGCTGTAGCAGGTAATTTGAATAAGGACATATTAGTATTCTACCAATGCACAACTAAAAGCAGCTGACCTTTCAGACCAAAGAAGATCCTTGAACACATTCAGCTGAATCTGAGAACACAGTAATAATCTGACAGTGGTAAGAGTGCCAAGAGAGACGTTTACGATCCTGGACCCATTACTATACATCAGGCTCTCTGTGGTATTACGCGAACAGTTTATATACCTCTGCGTCTCATTTTGCTCTCGCTCCCTGCCACGAAAGAAAAGAATAGGACTAGAGCTCATGTGAAAAAAAAAAAAAAAATCTTATTTTCAATGGCATGTTTTGAAACTCTTCTTATTTTTTGGATCTGTGGTACAAAGAACAAAAAACTAATCGATATACATGTAAATCAGAGCTGAGAAGACACATAAGAAATCATTAATCTCCTAAAATATGAGGCAAACCTAACATTAACAAAAATAAACTTGCATCTATTACAGAAACAACTGCTGTGAACGCATGAGGAACCACAGCACCCCTGGCAGGGATAAGAGCACAGACCCGGGAGTCACAGTAGAACTGGGTTTGAATCCCTGCTCTGTCACACGCCCGCCTTCAAACCTCCATCAACCTTCACTGAATTCAGTTCAACAGATGTTTATCGAGTCCATCACATACAGTGTTGTAAGCCCTAAGGTTATAAAGATGAAAAGATTTGATCCCTGCTTTCAAGGAGATCAAAATCTAGCAATGGTGATGGAAACATGCACTATTAATCACAACACAGAGTGAGAAGCACCTTGAAGCACAGAGAACAGTGATGAATTTTGCCTGGAAAGCAATAGTGGTGCTGGGCATGGTGAACATGTCCCCAGCACAGATGATGGAATGCTATCTGAGGGGAAGTACTCATCAAACAGAAAAACTATTGCATTGGAATAGGAAGAGGCACTGGGCTAGGCTGAAGGTGTGAGCAGTTATAATCATATGATCCTGTGTGCTTGAAAATGGTTTCTGTGTATGTATAAATATGATGTATTAGTGGATTTAAGAGCAAGATTTGGAGATAGAGGCTAGAATACTTACTTTGTTGGCCTCACAAGAAAGCTGTAGGCCAAAACACATCTGGAGTTCTACCCAAAGGAGTGGATACACAACTCAGCCAACAGTGTGTAATCACCACACTTCGATAGTGGGGTTGCCCTCCCGAGTCTCTCTTTCTCTGCTACTTAGATAGCACATTGCAGGGGAAGAGAATAGGAAAGATGTTATTACAGATCTTAAACCTACTTTATTTTTTTTAACTGTAAATACTGGGTACCTACTATTACTTACAAAATACTTCTTTCACATTCTATGACCAGCACGGATACTTAGAAAGTATGTACTGGCGCTACCTTACTGCTTATTTACAGCTGCATCTGTTTAATTAGCTGTTGCCCCTGTCTTACAAGTTATTGAATATTTCGAGTATCACCTACATTAGCCACAGTGCCAACAGAAAACAGATGATACACTCAGATGAGGTAACTGAAGGGAAGAACTATTTAGAAAGTACAGGTGGGAGTAAAAGAAACCACTGAGGTATGACAGAGTGCCTGGGGGCTAGGAATCATGGGGTTGCAACCGCCCCTACGACCGACCGAAGAGCCATAGGAGAGAAACAGACAATACTTTGGCAATGTGGCAGGGCCAATCTGACGAATAAAAACCCTGACCTCTCTGAGCTGTCAACTTTTGATCTTCTGCAGTATCTCTCATTGGCCACGACCAACCAGAAGCTAAAGTCTAAGAAAATCTACTGGTACAGAACTGAATGTGTTTTGTATGTACATGGCACAAAGCAGAGAAGAGAGTGGTGCACAGTGGCTCTGGAAGGGTGAAGGAAACACATCTGATACCTATCTGGCTCCTGCTCACATTAACTGAGTTATATACCAGCATGTTGAAACTCACAAAGGAAAACGTCCTCCTAAGTCCAAGTCAGTCTTCTAGGTTTCCAGGGTCCCAGTTTATGCTCCAGCAATCTCATTTCTAATCTTGCCTTTGTCCGGAAATAGCCTATTGTCAACAGCTTTCTAAAAATCTGAGTTGCCTATTAAAACATGCTATTCCTCTAGACTACTTTCTTTGTAAATGATAGCTAAAGCTTAAAGTGGTTTTGTACCAATGGTTGCTTATATTCATGTGTGCTCTTTTCAGTTAACTTTTGAAAATTGCCTTCTTTGTGATGCAAAGCTGAACCAAAAGAAATATCAGTAACGAGAGTCTTTTTGAAACCTACAAAATCATGTTGCAGCCAATAAAAGTAAAATGAGAAGCCATGCAGGCTCAGACTAGGATAGTGGCATGGCGAGGTGTTGGGGAAGAGATGACATATTCACAAGATGGGACTTCATGACAATTGAATTTGGAGGATGAGCTAAGAGTCCTGAATAAGTGGTTTGACTAACTGATTCATTGCATAAAAATTCAATTAGTCAAGATGAAGAATAAAGGGAAATGTGTAGGCTTTATAAATTTCATGAACCAAGCTTATTTTTTCCTTATTAACTAAAATGCAACAATAAGAAAACAATTAAATTTTCAATGATTTTTCAGTAGTACATTTCAGCAGAATTGCAGTAGGGAAACAAATGATATTTGGGAATCTCTCAAGAAAACTCTACATTTTTTGAGTGATGTAAGACCAAAATAAATCTACCCTGGAATAAGTGACCTAAAGCCTCTTTACAACATTCTGAATATGAGGCTATCATAGTACAAACACCGAGAAATCTTAAATAGCTGCCATTTTCATCCTTAGTTATAAGCTACAAGATGAGGGAGACAAAAACCCTCACTCGAGTATTAAATTTTAGTAATACACAAGGCAATGAAGGACAAAACATAAACACAGCTGAAGTAGCATAGATAAGTATATTCAACATGACACTCATGTATTTTTAAACCCATCTTAGTAACACCCAGGTCATCAAGGTATTAATTATAGACAAGAGAAAACAACTCTAATTTAAGCAGAAAATAAAATTATTAAATCTGAAACTAATAATGTACTATAAGTTGGCTAACTAAATTTAAATAAAAAAAGAAAAGAAAATTATTAAAATAGCATATTATACCAGGTGATGGATATTAGGGAGAGCACGTGTTGGGATAAGCACTGGGTGTTATACACAACTAATGAATCGTTGAACACTACAACAAAAACTTATGATGCACTATATGTTGGCTAACTAAACGTAATGAAAAATTTAAAAATAACAATAAATTTAAAAAATAGCAGGCTATAGGGCATAGGATGGAGAGCTCTGCAAAAGCCTCCAGATACGACAACACATAACCATTTGAAACAGGGAGTAAGAACTTGAGTCAGTGTTGCAGTTGGCAATGAGAAGTAGCCCCTAGGGCAGAAGCATTCCAATCATCCCTGCTCTTTCTCCTCAGCGCCAGCATAGGTCTCTATTAGCAGCAACCTTCATCATGGACAGTAAAAGTAAATGTAGAAACTTGAGAAGAACATCACTTACATTCTAACAATAGCAAGGCAGATTACCTATAAAATTGCCGATCTTTTTGTGTCCAATAGTGTGCTGAGAATGCAACAAGTCCAATGAGATATAATCCAGAAAATGCTGACCTTCCTTGGCTGCTTACATCTTTGGCAGAGACATGGGAGTAGGAGGAAGTTCCATCTTAGACATAGGTGAGAAGAAAACAGCTGAAATTTTAACTAAACTTTACACACCAATTAGGGGATAGTATGAGACTTTAGAATCCCTGGGAGAACTAAACAAAAAGAATCTGCACCTTTTCCACAGATACTTCATCAAATGTCCATGAGCCCCATCTGGGAATAAATCCAAAGGAAACAGAAACACAAACTTGAAAAGATATTGGCACACCCATGTCCACTGCAACATTATATACAATAGCCAAGACATGAAAAAAATCTAAGGTTCCACCAATAGATCAATGGATAAAGAAAATGTGGTATGTATTTACACAATGTAATATTAGCTATAAAAAATGAAGAGATTCTATCATTTACAACAACATGGATACTGAAAAGCATTATGCTAAGTGAAATAAGTCCAGAAAGACAAACACTGAGGCTCCTGGGTAGCTCAGATGGTTAAGCATCTGCTTTCAGCTCAGGTCATGATCTCCAGGTCCTGGGATCGAGCTCCATTTCGGTATCCCAGCTCAGCAGAAAGTCTGCTTCTCCCTCTGTCTCTCCCCCTCTTTGTGCTCTCTCTCTCTCTCAAATGAAAAAATAAAATCTTAAAAAAAAAAAAGACACTGTATGACCTCACTTATAAATGGAATCTTTTAAAAAAATCATAGAAAAAGAGATCAGATTTGTGGAAGAACTCAGGACAGTGGGGATTGGAGAAAGGTGATCAGAAGGTATACACTTCTAGTTATAAGTAAGTACTAGGGATATAATGTACAACATGATAACTATAGCTAACAACTGCTGTATGATATACCGGAAAGTTGCTAAGAAAGTAAATACTACGTGTTCTCATCACAAGGGGAAAAAATGTTTTCTTTTTTCCTTTTCTTCTTTCTTTTCCTTTTGTTTTATCTATATGAGATGATGGATACCTATTAGGGTAATTATTTTACAATACACGTAAATCAAAACATCATACTTCATGCCTTGAATTTATACAGTGATGGTCGTCAATTATTTCTTTTTTATAGTTTAATTCTTAATAAAGCCTGTGTTTAAAAAACTGGCTTGCAAAATTCCTGAAAATTCAAAAATTAGTTTGCAAAAGTTCATACAGCCATATATCATACCACTTCTTTACTCCAACTGTCAATTATTTCTTAATAAAACTGGAAAAATTTGTTGATGAGGGATATCAGGAGAAGAGCAGAAGAAATGAGAGAGACCCACCTCACTCTGAGGCACAGGTGTACAGGACCTGCAGAAGTCTGGGGCCATGGCAGAGGAGGAGAACTGAGAGAAATGCTCTAGGTGCTCTGGGCCCCACATTCAGCAATACTGGGAATTAAAGATGAGATATTACAGATCCTAGTGACATTAATGAATAATAATGAGATATCATGAACAATCTTACACAAATAAATCTCATGGCTTAGATGAAATGAACAAATTCTTTTAAAGAATTTACATAAACTGACACAACAAATAAAAAATTGGAATAGCATTATACCTATTGAAGAAAATAAGTTCATAATTCAAAAATATCCTCTAGGACCTCATTCCTAATCATGATACAGTAACAGAGCCCAATCCCTCCACCTCTCCACCTCCCGAGATTCCACAGGGCCAGGAAATATTTGTGTCCCCATCAGTCAGAGTAGAAAGACACCATAATTTTAGTAGGATAAATTAAAATCCTCAGAAGGCTATCTCCCAGAAATGAAACTAACTTAGTCCTGGACTAAAAGATGCGCTGGACCTCACTAACAAAGAATAAAAGCAAACTTCAAATGAATCAAATAAACCCCCAAAATTTAACTTCATGGCAGTTTTTTAAATCTAATACTAAAAGGAATATAACAAAATTCTACGCCCTACAACAAAAAAATTCACAAGAAGCGAGGGAGGGATTGCCTGGCACCAAATCAAAATTATTCGTTATATACAGCAGCTGGAAAATAACTCTCATAACCAGGAGAAAAATCAATACAAACAGATCCAGAAATGACAAAGATAATAAAATTAACAAAGATCTTAAAATAGCTATTATAAATATTCTCAACTGCTCAAGAATACAGAGAAATAAACAAATGAGACTATATCAAACCAAGAAGCTTTTGCACAGTGAAGGACACCACCAACAAAATGAAAAGACAATCTACTAAATGGAAGAAGATATTTGCAAATGATATAACTGATAGGGGGTTAATATCCAAAATACATAAAGAACTCACACAACTCAATATCAAAAAAAAAAAAAAATCCACACAATCCAATTTAAAAATACACAGAGGGCCTGAGGAAAGATTTCTCCAAAGAAACATACAGTTGGACAACAGACATATAAAAAGATGCTCAACATGACTAATCAACAGGGAAATGCAAATCAAAACCACAATTAGATGTCATCTCAAACCTGCCAGAATAGGTAGTATCAAAAAGATGAGAGATAACAATATTTGAAGAAAAGGGAACACTTGTGGTGGGAATGTAAATTGGTTCAACCACTAGGGAAAACAGTATGGAGTTTCCTTAAAAAATTAAAAACAGAATTACCATGTGATCCAGCAATTTCACTTCTGAGTATTTATCCAAAGAAAATAAAAATATTAGTTCAGAAAGATGCAAGCACCTCTATGCTTATTGCAGCATTATCTACAATAGTCAAAATTTGGAAGCAACGTGTCTACTGATACATAAACGGATAAAAAAATGTGATATATATATCACATATATATACATATATATCACATATATATACATATTGTATACACATACATATACACTGAGCTATTAGCCATTAAAAAAGAATGAAATCTTGCCATTTGCAACAATATAGATGGATGTAGAATATATTATGCTAGGTGAAATAAGTCACAAAGAAAAAGACCAATACCATATGATTTCACTTTTATGTGGAACCTAAAAACAAAACAAATGAACAAGTGAAACAAAGCAGAAATAGATGCGTAGATACAGAGAACAATCTGGTGGTTGCCAGAGGGAGGGCAGAGGGAATATGGGTGAAATAGGAAAAGGAGATTAAAAGGTATAAACTTTCAGTTATAAATAAAACAGAGATACAATGCACGGTATTGAGAATATATTGGTTAATAATATGTAACAACTTTGTATGGTGACAGAAGCTAGATTTATAGTACTGATCACTTCATAATGCATATAAAAATCTCATCACTATGCTGTACACCTGAAACTAATATAATATTGTACGTGAACCACACTTCAATTTCAAAAAAGAATATAGAGAAAAACATGAGCATAATGAGGAGAGACATAACAGATACTATCAAAATTAAAACAAACAAAAATAAATGAAACTCCTAGAGATGAAAACGACAATGTCCAAGATGAGATTAAAAATATACTAGAAGAGATTAACAGATGATACAGTGAAGAAAAGATCTGTGAACTTGAAGACACAGCATGAGAAACTATTACATTTGAAGCAAAGAAAGGGAAAGATAGCAAAGAAACACAGAGATAAGTGACTTGTGGGACAATAGCAAGTGGTCTAATAATTTGCAATAGCAGTCTCAAAAAGAAGGGAAAAAAGAGATTAGATTTAAAAAAGAGTGACCACACATTTTCCAAATTTGATAAAAATTATAAAAGCTGGCCTAAGAGTGTCAATGTAGCCCAAAATAATAAATAGAAATATATAACAAGGCACATCATAATTTAATTGCTAAAAACCTGTGATAAAGAGATGATCTTAAAAGCATTTAGCAGTGGGGGAAGAACATGACCTAAAGAGTAACAAAACCAATATTAAGCATATTTCTCATTAGAAACTCTCCAAGCTAGAAGTAAATAGAGTAATATGTTTAAAATACTGAAGGAAAACTAGAATTCTATACCCCGTGACACTATCTTCCAAAATGAAGGTAAATTAATGAAGAGTTGGAAACAGAAGTCAAGAGACTCAATTGCCATTAGATCTGGACTACTAGAATTCTTGAAGGAAGTTCTTCAGAAAGAAGGAAGGTCATGCTAGATGAAAATAGGGAAACACAAAGGAATAAAGAGCACCAGATCTGTGACTATATGGACAGATATAAAAGCTATTTTTCTTGCTTTTTCAATCTCTTTAAAAAATAATTTACACTTTAGAGAAAAAATAACATATCATACAGAGTTCATAAAATATTAAAATAAAATATATGACAAAAATTGCACAAAGGATAGGAGAACTAATGAAAGTGTCCTATTATAAAGTTCTTTCACTATACATAAAGAGGTATAATATTATTTGAAGGTACTCCATGATACATTAAAGATTAATATTTTAAACACTAGAGCAACCACTAAAATAAAATGGAGACCTACAGCTTACAATCCAATAACACAGATGAAGTGAGGGTTAATTCTGAATTAACTCAAAAGAATGTAGAAAAAACATGGAACAAAGAATAAATAAAAAATAGCCCTTACAACTTCCACAAAAAATAACTCATAATGGATCAAAGACCTAAATGCAAAACACAAAACTATAAAACTACTGAGGAAAACAGGAGAAAATCTAATGACTTTCTAAATATATGGCAATAACATTAAATATAACATTAAAGGCACAACCCCTGGAAGTAATAATAATCTGGACTTCATTAAATTTTAAAAATTATGCTCTGCAAAAGACACAGTCAAGAGAACAAGAAGACAAGTTACAAACTGAGAGAAAATATTTGCAAAAGACATACCTGTTAAAGGACTATTATCCAAAATATACAAACTTTAAAACTCAACAGCAAACAAAAAATAGACTCAAAGGAAGAAAAAAGATGGCAGAGGAGTAGGGGACCTTTTTTCAGCTGGTCCCCTGAATCGAACTGGATATCTACCATATCAAACTGAACACCCATGAAATCAGCCTGAGACGTAGGTAGATACATCTGGATCTCTACAAACGAACATCTCTGGTGCTGAGTACTGAGGTACGTACGAAGTGGGGAGCCGTGAATCTGCGCACAGGTATCGGAAGATAAATGGAAGGGGGAGGGAGTCTCTGAGCTCAGGCGCCAGGAAGCAGTAGCCACCTGCACTGGGGAGCGGGCCAGACTCGGGACAGTACTCAGGAGAAAGCAGACTGAGACCGTGAGCCCAGGAATACGCGTGCGACCAGACTGAAAACCGGAACTCCAGAGTGCTCACTCGAACTAGACTGAAACTGGGAGCTCAGGAGCATGCGCACGTCCAAACTGAAAACCGGCGCTCCGGAGTGCTCACTGGAACCAGACTGAAACAGGGAGCTCTGGAGCGTGTGCGGAACCAGGGTCGGCTGGTGGTGGTAGAAGCATAAAGGAGAGAGACGTGCAGATCCTGGGAGCGAGGTCTGGGAGAGCGGCTGTGGGGCACACAACCCGGGATGCTGTGGGGTTTTTACCAGCACTGACAGAAACAGAATTAAAGTGGCCGGGAGAGCTCAGTGCACAGCAAACTGTGATCTCTCTGTTCTGAGACAGAGGCTAGAATATGGCCACTATGGCTCTGACTCTCAGAAGAGTCACAGAAAACCACCAGGGAAAGCCATCAGAGAACAAAAGCCCAGAAATACAGGCTCACATTGTGCCCATCCCCACCCCCTCTCACAGGGTACAGCAACTCTACCCAAAGAGGGTTGCCTGAGGATCAGCATGGCAGGCCCCTCCCCCAGAAGGCAGGCTGAAAAATCAAGAAGCCCACATCCCTAAGCTCCCTATATAACAAGTGCACATTGCCTGGGTCCTGGACAATAATTTGGGCTCTGTACATCCCCGCAACCTCTCCTCATCAGAATGACAAGGAGGAGGAATCTCCAGCGAAGAAAAGAAACAGAGACTGTGTCCTCTCCCACAGAACTAATGGATATGGATATAACCAAATTGTCAGAAATGGAGTTCAGAGTAACAATGGTCAAGATGATGTGCAGGCTTGAAAAAAATATTAACGAAAATATTAACGAGAATATAAAATCTCTAAGGGC
>NC_048220.1:64358297-64441975 GCF_002007445.2 Ailuropoda melanoleuca | reverse complement strand
TGAGCCAAATACAGTCAAAACTAGAGGCTCTGACGGCCAGGGTCACCGAGGCAGAGGAACGCGTTAGCGAATTGGAGGATGGGTTAGTAGAAGAAAAAACGAAAATAGAAGCTGGTCTTAAAAAAATCCACGCCCACGAATGTAGATTACGGGACATTACTGGCTCAATGAAATGTTCCAATGTCAGATACACTGGCATCCCCGAGGGGGTGCAGAAAGAGAGAGGTCTAGAAGAGATATTTGAACAAACTGTAGCTGAGAACTTCCCTAATCTGGCAAAGGGAACAAGCATTCATGTCCAAGAGGCAGAGAGGAGCCCTCCCAAGATCAATGAGAAAGACCAACACCACGTCACATAATACTACAATTTGCAAATATTAGATACAAGGATAAAATCTTGAAAGCGGCCAGGGGGCAGAGAATCCTCACCTACAGGGGGAGGAACATCAGAATAATGTCAGACCTGTCTACAGAGACCTGGCAAGCCAGAAAAAGCTGGCAAGACATATTCAGAGGACTAAGTAAGAAGAACATGCAGCCAAGGATGCTTTATCCAGCAAGGCTGTCATTCAGAATTTATGGAGAGACAAGGACCTTCCAAGACCAGCAGAAACTGAAAGAATATGTGACCACCAAGCCAGCCCTACAAAAAATATTAAGGGGGGGGGTCTACAAAAGTAAAAAGACCCAAAGAGTGATGCAGAACACAAATTTACAATCTACAGAAACAAAGACTTCACAGGCAACATGACAACATTAAAATCATCTCTCTCAATAATCACCCTCAAAGTGAATGGCCTAAACGCTCCCATAAAATGCCACAGGGTTGCAGATTGGATAAAAAGACATGACCCATCCAAACCCATAGACTGTATAGCACCAGCAGTGGCCCTGGTATAAACAATGGATTTTGTATAATAATGGTGTGCCAGGATAAGTTCATCAATTGTAATAAACACACCACTCTGGTGTGGGATGTTGATAGTAGGGGAGGCTGGGGATGCCAAGGGTATTTAGTTTCTGTAGTTTCCACTCCATTTTGTTGTGAATCTAAAACTGTTCTTAAAAAAAGTAGGTCTACTTTGAAATTTAACAATACATTTCGATGTGATCATATAGAAAATTCTACTAAATAAAAATGGGCTAAAAGCCTAAATTAAAAGGCAAAATTCTCAAATTTTATATATATATATATATATAATATATATATATTAAGATTTATTTATTTATTTATTTGAGAGAGAGAGAGAGAGAGAGCATGTGGGTAGGGTAGAGGGAGAGAATCTTCTAGCAGATTCCCCACTGAGCGCAGAGCCCCATGGGGGGCTCAATCCCACGACCCATGAGATCATGACCTGAGCAGAAACCAAGAGTTGGACGCTTAACCAACTGAGCCATCCAGGCACCCCTCAAATTATGTTTTAAGAAGACAAACAAACTATATACCCCATACAATAAATCCACTTTAAACATAATGACACAGATAAGATAACATGACGGAAACGAGTTATAAAAAAGCTAGAGCAGCTATATTATTTCCAGACAAAGTAGTTTTCTAAACAAGATATACTAGATATAAAGAAGAATATTTCATTATGACAAAAAGGTTAATTCACCAACAGAACATGATAATCCTAAATACATATGTACCTAAAAATGAAGCTTCAAAGTATGATGCAAAAACTGATAGAACTGAATGTGGAAATAGAGAATTCTCAATTTGAGTTGGACACTTCAACACTCCTCTCTTGGTAATTAACAAATAGACAGAAAAGCCAGTAAGGATATATTCTACCTGATCTAAGTGATACTCCATCTCAATACAACAGAAAACACATTCTTTTCAAGTACGCATGACACATTCAAAAAGATCCACCATATTTCTAGCCACAAAACAAATCTCAAAAATTTTTAAGTATTGAAATCACAGGAAATATGTTTTCTCAGTGTGACAAGCAGAACAATGGACCCCTAAAGATGTGTCCTAATTCCTGAAGCCTATAAATACATTAGGTTACATGGAAAATAGGAACTGGGGTCACCAATGAAATTAAGATTGCTAATTTAATGACCTTAGAATACAGACAGTAATCCGGAGTTTTCAAGTGAACCCAATGTTATCTTTAAGGTCCTTAAAAGTCAAGGGAGGAAGAAGAGGGGAACCAGAAAGATAGAAACATGAGGACTCCACACAACATTGCTGATTCTGAAGATGGAGGAAGAGGCCCATGAGCCAAGGATTATGGGCAGCCTCTAAGACCTGGAAAGAGGAAGGAAATTGTTTCTCCCCTATGGATTCCAGAAAAAAAAATGTAGCTTTACTGTCATCTTGATTTTTTTGAAACAAGAGTGTGTATAATGCATCTTTCCAGTAGTATTTCCTTTCATTAAGATATAAGTCCTGGTAAATTTATGTGTAGAAGCATATTGGACAAGCCATGAGCTTAACTGCTTGAACCTACACTGTGTATAAACCATCCCTCCAGTAACATCTTCTTTCTTTAAGATATAAGTGTTTTTAAACTTATATGCAGAAACATATGGAAAAAGTCATATGTCTCCCTCCCCACCAGCTGCCTTTGTAGTATGATGCCCCTTTTCATCCACATTTGTGTTTCAGGTGTAAAAAGGAGAGAGAGTGAAGAGGGAATGGAGCTTTTTGTCTGTTAGTCTCCCTGGACTGAAGAGAGGGAGGATGCAAGGCCAAGACTGTTATGATTCTAGAAATGGCTTATTACCCAGAGTCCTCTGTCTGGGGCAGTTAAGAACCATTTCCAAATAAGGAAATGGAGGGAAGGCTTTCTAAGGGAAGACTTCCTGTCCCAAAGGAAGTGAACCTCAAGAAGGGTGATGAGATTGAGGCTGCCTCCCTGACTCCAGTTGGCAGCAATGAACTCTACTCCCCAGGCATCGGTCACCTCTACTCTTTTTAATTGTAACACCTCCATTTGTATTACATATGGTGTATGAGTATTGATGAGGTCATGGTATCATATACGGGATTTTTTTCTGGGCAAATCAGTATAAGAAGAAACTATGGGATTCTGAACTGTGCTTTAAAGAATTTACAATGGACAAAGTGGTATCATCAAACCAGTTTTTAATCTTTCTGACCCAGGTGAAAATGCTCAGATTTCACACTATGAATTCACATTTATGACCCTTACAGGTGGGCCTTCAGGCCTGGTTCTTGAGGACAATGTCTTCCACAACTCAAATTCCCTTTGCTCTCACACAAACAGTCCACTCCTGCCTTTTCACTCACACAGCTCCCTACTGCTTCTTGTAGAAGCTGAGAGTCCCCATTCTCTTTTTCATTTAGATGTGACCAGCCTAGTAGTTTTTGTTCATCAATTGTCTGTATCTCTGTATTTTATCCATGTCCTGTTTTGATGTGTAGAAATACTTTCAAACTGTAGTTTCCTTGTGGTAAGTGACCGAGATGCTGCCACAGAACCTGAGACACTGATGAATGGTGCTACTTTGGACTTCCAACATGCTCCTTGGTGAGGTAGCTCTGATGGAGTTATATTTTATTTCCATGTTCTAAGAAGGTGTTGGTACTCTGCCTCCGTGAATGTTGTTCTTAGATTAGATCAACTTGTTTTCCTTGCGTCTTAAGTGTGTCTTCCGTCTGTCAGTGTTGTAGGCTGTGTAAATGCTACCAGAGAGAGTAAGAGACTCACATCTCATTGGCTGGCACTCACGGACATGCAGTCCCTGTAGCATGAGCATTCACAAAATTGTAATTTACTTACCAAATCTCTTTTTTTTTTTTTTTGGTAGCCTCACGTGCCTAACTTAGCGAGAGATAAGCAATGATTTGGCAGGCGTTTTTAGGCATCCTTTTGGCTCTTTTTGTTTGAAAGGATATTTGGGGGAAAAGGGCAAATATTTAAAATAAACACCCTCTGCAAAATATCCAAAAAACTAGAATCTGAGTAGGATTTCAAAAATTATACCTTTCCCAAAAATTAAGTTGGAAAAAAATGTCTTCATATTTTTAAAAAGCAGAGCTCTTTTTTCAGCAGTTTTGATAAGCAAGGTGTAGATTTTACATTTTTGTCCTTGCTCCTAATGAAATGGATAAACAAAAATAAAACCAGAGAATACCATCTACTCATGGATTGTTGTATTAGCCAGTCTGAAAGCTCACATCAATTTTTACATAACTGTCTTATAGCTCCTTCTTTGACAGAGCAGGCTTTGTTCTGCCTTGTTCCTCTTCTGACTGTTTCCTGTGCATTTTCCTCTTCCTCCTCCTCTTCCCGCCTTTGTTAGAATAGGTATATCAGCTGTATAAGCAAAGGAAGAAAACAGTACTTTGCATCTTTGACATTTACGTAGAGCTGCAGTTGAACACTGCTGAAAATGCAGGTTTTTCTTAAGAGTGTGATCTTTACTGATGCACTCACAAGTACCTGATGTATTTTAGCCATTTTAATAGTATCTGCTCAATAAATATGCAAGCCATAAAAAAGAAAAAGAAAAAAATAAGTCATGTGCTTAATGCTTGAAACTACCTACACTGTGTATAAACCTTCCTTCAAGTAACATCCTTCACAATATTAGGAGTGTGGGGGGTTTTTTTATTTCTTTATTAATTTTTTTATTTCAATTCCAGTGTAGTTAACATAAAGTGTAATATTAGTTTCAGGTATACAATATAGTGATTCAACACTTCCATACATCACTCAGTGAACATCACAAGTGCACTCCTTATTCCCATCATCTATTTAACCCATCCTCCCACCCACACACCTCCCCTCTGGTAACCATCAGTTTGTTCTCTATTGCTAAGAGTCTGTTTCTTGGTTTGTCTTTTTTTTTTCCTCCTTTGCTCATTTGTTTTGCTTCCTAAACTCTATATATGAGTGAAATCATATGGTATTTGTCTTTCTCTAACTTATTTCACTTAGCATTATACTCTCTAGCTCCATTCAGGTCATTGCAAATATTTCACTCTTTTTTATGGCTGAATAATATTCTAATATATATATATAGATAGATATATTAGATATATATAATATTCTAATATATATATTAGAATATAATATTCTAATATATATATTAGATATATAATATTCTAATATATATCTAATATATATAATATTCTAATATATATATTAGATATATATGTTAGATATATATATAATATTCTAATATATATCTAATATATATCATATTCTAATATATATATACACACACACACATATATATGTGAGATACATACATATATATCTCACATCTTCATCCACTCATCCATTTTCACCCTGTGAGACCCATTTTATAATTCTCAACTACTGAACTGAAAGATAATAAACTTATGATGTTTTTAGCCATTAAGTTTCTTTTAATTTATTACATAGCAGCCATAGGAAACTAATATAACCATACTATAATTAAACCAAAAGTAAGGAACAGAAATTTATCAGAAATAATCCCTAAATATTTTCAAATTAAGCGACACATTTCTAAATAACCCACAGGTCAAAGAAGAAAATGCCAGGAAAATTTGAAAATATCCAGGTTCAAATACACAGGTGAACTTCAGCTCTTTGTAACATGCACATTGAAATCTGGAAAAATGCTATATATATATTGATTTTTTTTTAAGTTGAGAGTGAACACTAATATAAACTGTAGTCTTTAGGTAATTATAATGTGTCAACACAGGTTCAGCAAAGGTAACAAATGCACCACTCTGGTGGGGGATGCTGATAAAGGGGGAAGCCATGCATGTGTGGAAGCAGGGGATACATGGAAAATCTCTGCACCCTCCCCTCAATTTTTCTGTGAAACTAAACCTTCTCTAAATAATAAAGTCTATTTAGAATTAAAATTAAAAATTAATTTTTATTTTAAAATAAATAAAACGAAAAATTTACTATACAGATATAGATACCAGCTAATATTGGAGCTTGCCCCTTTCGTATTGTAGGTTCTTAAAAGATGTACATTACTTGATTTTTCTTGCATGCAGTTTATGAAAAAGAAACATGAATAGTGCATGACTTATTCATGAATGGCACCCTTAGCCTGATATGGGGCAGCAAGCATGCTGTCATAGGCATAACTTCTTGCTACAAATGGATAAAATTTCCTTTGCTGCAATAATTAAAATTTGTTATTTTCTACCTTCCAAGTCACCTCGATTCTAAGCATTAGAATTTTCCTAAATTTCAGCAAATATTTCATAATTAAAGCATAAGCTACATTTGCTAAAAGGACAAATAAATTATAGTTTATTTTTAAAAGGCAATTTTGGGAAGTGCTATTACTGAGAATTTAAGCACTTAGTTTATAATATAGTACTGCATGCTGCTCTACCTGCCCATCCTGGACGAACTGAGACACAGACCAGTAGGGACAGAATGCACAGTATCATTGAAGACAAAAATACATACAAAGACACACATATTTTATATATACATTTTTACACTAAAGTTGAATCTACTTATTTTCAATAATAATTTTTTAAATAAACTTATCAAGAGCAAGTCAGTGTTGTTGAAAGATTTTAGTGGCAAAGAGAAAGTACATAGTAAAGGGAGAAGGTCCTAGAATATTAGTGACTTAAGAACATAAGTGTGTATCAGGAAGCTTCTTTTTATTAAGAAGAACTTATTCCATTTTAAATAGGCATCATATTTTATGTAAAAAATTTGAATCTTTCTTATTCTGTAACTATAGATTGATATTTCACATATTTGAGTTTGATATGTATGTGTATTTATCATCATTTGCTTTATAGTAAGAAGCAGATTTGAAATTTCCTTTTCAGAATTTCATTGCTTTTCAGATACAGATACTGTGGTAATTCCACATTCATTTTGTACCCTAGAGAACACAACATGGGCCTGACAAGATCTAATGTGATCTCAAGGACTCAAAGCTAAGTATTTCCAAACTTCAAAAACCTGTAATAATAACAGAAAGGTAATAATATACTTTGAACTAGAGTTCTAAGATCTCTGATGGACCCCACAGCAAAGTACAAGAGAATTTTTTCCTGTAGAACATCTGGATAGCAGGCTCAAGGGGAGAAAGTTTTAAGTTTCCTCTCTATTCCTTTTCAAATTCAATCCATCAAGTCACTATTTGTTAATGGTTATTATATATGGCTCTGCATTACAGTGAAATTTGACGTGTAACGTTTGGAAGGAAACTGAAGGAAAAGGAAGGGAAGGGAAGGAGAGGAGACAAAGAAAAGAAAGATGGGGGGAAAAGTGAGCATTCTGCAGACATTACCTCCACTGATTCTCGTAAGACAGATGGAGAGATATATGAAAAAACCTAGTGTGGAACTATTACCTTTCCCCAAGTAAATATATAACAAAACTGGTATTTAAACACAAGTCTTTGCTGAATCCAAAGGCATGCTCTTTCCTCATCCCAGGATACATTCTCATGCCACCTACTTTTTGGTTTAGAAATAATATCAATGAATGTTTGAAACCAAGTTCTGTCCAGTGGGGGAAGGTTTTACTCCTTCCGATAAATTGTGCATTAGGCAGTCAGTTGACTACTGGATGTGTGCCTAACCATTCAACAAATATCTTTTCCTCCTCTGACCACAGTAAATGACAGGGAGATTTCTCACCTTCTAGTTAGTATCCATTAGCAAGCAACACTCTGGAAGCCTAGTCCTCAAAAAACCACAATGCAACAAATGTGTTGAAGATAATGCACAGCAAGACTGTAGAATGCCTCACCTCCTGCTTTTTTCTCCCTCTAGGTTTGTCACCCACTGTTATTTATTATTTATATAGTATCATAAATGTACAACTCTGTTGATGGGAGGAAAGCCTGTGCCAGAAAGGTCATAGATTTAGTTCACTTCCTATTCTTTTAAAAGTTCTTTGATTTATTGACTTTTTAAAAAAAATTAATCAGTAAGTTTTTTTGAGTGCCTAACTGTGGGAAAACCCATCAACCTTTAATGAATTGTTGGAACATTTTCAAATGTGTAAGAAATATACAAACATAATTAATATTTTGCTAAAGTAATAAACTATAACATTTTTTAAAGATTTATTTACTTATTTGAGAGAGAGAGAGAGAGAAAGGGAAAGGAAGAGAAAGAATCTGAAGCAGACTCCCCACTTAATGCAGAGCCCAATGTGGGGCTTGATCTCACAACCCTGAGGTCACGACCTGAGCCAAAATCAAGGATCAGGTGCTTAACCAGGTGAGCTACCCAGATGTCCCTAAACTTCAGTATTTTTAATGAACTTCTGCCCAAAAATGAGGTTGTCTCTTTTGAAAGATGAGTCACAAAGTGTCACTGAGTGTCACAGACCTCAATAACAAAAGCAAAATTAAATTACTTGTTCAACATTTTTTGAGTTTGATCTAGGTGAAACACATATTATTAAAAAAAAAATAAAACTATTACCTACCCCTAATTTTGGGTGCATAACCCAGAGTGGAACTCTCCTCCTAGCAGACACACTAAAACATGGAGGAAAGTGGTTGTTGTAATATCCAGAGGTGGAAAAGTGGGGATGAAGGTGGGGTGCTATGTGCATTTAGTCTCAGGGGGTTGGAGGAGTGCACAATGATAACCATCTTGCAATATGTAGGACACTCTTTACAAGGAAGAATTGCCCACCAAAAATGTCAATAGCACCCTGTTAAAAACACCACATGGGCCTATTAAAACAAAAAGTAGAACAATCTTAGCCCAGTCTATAATGCCTTATTCAGCTTTCACAGTGTTTTAAAATAAATTTCAAAGGAGTATGTGTGCTCCAAGATGACAGATATTGCCATTCTATTTTCTTCAACCTATCTTTGTGACTCAGTTGCCTGTCAGTCCCCTAGCGACACTAAAAGAAAGCTGACAACCTCTAAATCCTGAGTACTCTACACCCACATAAATGGGTGGCTCCATCCAGGGTAGGTAAACGGTACATTCTCTTAAATTCTTTCAGTTCTGGACGTGTATTTCAATCACAGATCCAGAAATCTTGAACAGGCCTTTTTCCTTGTTAGTGCTCAGGAAGAATAACAGGTAATATATTCTTAAATAATATGCAGATTTAATCGTTTTTCAAAATGAGTCTTTCTATAGATAATTTTGTGGTAGTTCGGTCTCCAAAGTCCATAGGCAAGAGATCTACAACTGTTGTACAATTGTTGGTATTGGTGGATTTCTCTTTGTGATGTCTCAAGATAAAGTGAGCAGCCCCTAAGGCTCCCTCATTGGAGAGAGAGAACATGTATTCATTTTCTTCTGTGTCAATTCAGGTTTAGTATTTACACATATGAAACTATTTGTTTTCTTATTTAAACTTCTAATTTAAGAATCATTTTGTTAGTGTCCAGTTTTATTGCAAGTTCTCAATTACATGCTGCATTTCCTTGATCAGTATTATAAAATAATTTCTCAAATCCATAATTGCTAAACTCTTTGGCTTCACTTATTTTATCTCTTTAAATGGACTTCAAATTTTAATTCTAACTCATGCTTTTTGAAGCAAACAAAATGATAAATACAAAATGTTTGAAGACAAAGGTAAATAATGCCCATGTCCCCATTAATTCCCTCATTCCCCCTTATCATAACAAGTGACTGGCACTAACAGTGTGACAACTTTCCTATATTTTTTCCTGTTCACAGATATACATAAATAGATAAGTACATATACCAGTATATACATGATGCTAGGAGTTGTGATCTTTTTTGATTTCATTGTTTATACCAAAATAGAATCATTAAATACCCCAAACATGTACTTTTCATTCATAATATATCCTGAATATCTCTACAAGTCAGTAAATACAGGTCTCTTAATATATTTAATTGAAATGAATGGGAAAGAATGAAAACTATCAGGCTTCTTGGATATTATGGGACAGAATCACAGAGCTGTTCAGCTGCAAACAGGCACAATTCTTCAAAACAAAGGAAGAATGACCCTGAAGGAGATACAGAGATCAGGGCTGCCTCCTCAGTTAGAAAAACAAGGACCATCACCTCACTTTTAACAGGCCTGATGACCTCTGCCCAAAGCCATGAGGACAGGGCCTGACCCAAAGTAGTGGGGCAGAGCTGTTCAGCAGAGGCCAAGGCACAGGACGTTTACTGCAGCAGGCCCAAAAAGAAGGACTGCTGCCCTAGCAGGTCTGGAAGGCAAAGCATCAAGCCAAAGAGGATTATTCTCACGCATTAAAATCTCCTGGAGCTTGTCTTGTCAGATTTGGGACTTCCTTGGGACCCATCACTCCTTCCTTCCTTTCCTACTTCTCCTTTTTGGAATGGAATTGTCTATACTATGCCTGCTCCACCACTGTGTTTTGGAAGCATGTAACATGTTTGATTTCTCAGGTTTACTGCTGGAAAGCAATTTGCTTCAACGTGAATCATACCTCAAATCTCATTCATATCTGATTTAGATATTTAAATGACTTTGGAAGTAACACTTTGGAGTTGACGTTGGCATGAGTTAAGATTTTGGAGCTGCTGGGATGCAATAAGTATACTGGCACTGAGAACATGAATGAAGGAGGCACACAGGAGCAAAATGCAATGAGTCGAATACTGGCATTCCCCCAAAATTCATATATTGAAACCCGAATCCCAATGCAATGGTACTTGAAGGTGGAATTTTGGTATGTAATTATATCATGAGGGTGGAGTCCTTGGGGACTCTTATAATAAAAGGCCAGAGAGTTGGCTAGGTTTCTTTCTGCCATGTGAGGATACAGCAAGATGGTTGTCTAAAAACTAGCCTCATCCAAAACCCTAACCTACTGGCACCCTGATCCCAGACATCCATCCTCCAGAACTATGAGAAATGTTTGTTGTTTAAGCCACCCAGTTTGTGTATTTTGTTAAAGCAGCCCAAGCTAACTAAGATTCATTCTCATCGGGGCGCCTGGGTGGCACGGCGGTTAAGCGTCTGCCTTCGGCTCAGGGCGTGATCCTGGCGTTCTGGGATCGAGCCCCACATCAGGCTCCTCCGATATGAGCCTGCTTCTTCCCCTCCTATTGCACCTGCTTGTGTTCCCTCTCTCGCTGGCTCTCTATCTCTGTCAAATAAATAAATAAAATCTTAAAAAAAAAAAAAGATTCATTCTCATCAAACTTTGGCCCCCATTATCTACTCTAAAATTGTTCTCATCTAGGTTACTAAGGACCTCCACATCACTACCTCGATAATCAATTCTCAGTCCCTAACCTACTTAATCTGTCAATGGCATTTAATCCTAGTTATCAATTCCTTCCCCTTGTTAGATTTTCTTCACTTTTTTTTCCCCAAGTTTTCCTTCTTCTTCACTTGGTTTGGTTTTCCCTTCTACCTCTCTAGTTGTTCTTATTCAGTCTCCTTTGCTGGTTCCTGCACTTCACCCCAGATTCTCAATATCTGAGTACTCCAAGATGCAATTCCAGTAACCAGTTGTCCAGATGCTCTCATTCCACTGGCACCACCACCCAGTCTCATGTCTCATGTCATCTTCTACTGTGATACTTGATGTATCTCCTAGTCTTTTCCTCCTTGTTCACAGCACTTCCTGACACAAAACCCATCAGAGATGTTTCTTCCTCAGAGTATTTTTCTCTACTTGATCCCTCTATCTGGAATATTTTTTGAATAATCTCTTTCAATTCCTTGCTAAAATGTCACCTTCTCAAAGAGGCCATCATAAGATGCTAAATTGCTAACCTGCATCACTACTGTCTCATTTAATCATACTATACACCTACCTATTTCACACGATAGGATTTCTTAGGTTTTTCTCCCCCATCCTATAATGTAAGCCCCACTCTCAATTGTTTGTACACTACTATATTCCAAGTACCTAAAGTAGCTCTTGGCACATAGTTAGTGCTTAAGATTTGTTGGATTAAAATATCTTCCTATCAAAGGCATTCAACTGTTCTCTATATTTTTGCCACTATAAATAATGCTAAGATAAATAGCTAATAGGTCCTTACCTACTGAAGCTTTCATTTCTATGGGCTAGATCATTCTAAGTGGGGACTACTATTCAAAGGTATGCATAGTTTTTCTTTTAATAGACTTCAGATTGCTTTCAAGACATCTGTAACAATATCAATTTCCATCAGTATGGGAGAGGGCTATATACATTCCTCATATTCCAGTCAGCAATAGATTTTGTTTTACTTTAAAATAATTCTCTCAATTATGAACATACAGTATCATCTTATAGTCAAAAGGGTCTGCATGTCTATGACTACTAACTGATTTGAGTATCAGGAGACAATGGCTTGAAAGAAAGAAAATCAGAAAGATTATTTAGGTTGACTTATTTAAGTTCCCTGTCCTTCAAGTTCCTCATCTATGAAATTAGTATTTGAAATAAGATGACCCCTTCTGCAAATCTAAAAATATATGAATCAATGCAAGAAGATCTATTTTAGAATTTTACCACAAGACCAGAAATGGTACCTGGAACATCTCAGTATCTTCACATGAGCTAATTTATCATTGCAGTTTCAGATAGAAGGTTTCTGAAGAAGTAAAACCACAGGTAATTGGGGGAAATGGGTTCAAAAGATGAGTCACAAGTCTGGCTTATCTACATACTAGGTAGTTAGGTACACTGGGCTCTTAACTCCCAGAAAATTGTAGAGGGAGGATGGTGGAACTGAACCAATTATGATCTTTTTCTCAGTATTTCTAGATTAGCCCCAGTCCCTGGTATTTATTTTAATAACTCAAATACTATTATGTGGGAAAATGAATAAGGGCAAGATCTTCTTAATAATAAGCCTACTTTATTTCTGCAAGCTCTATTTACAAATACTTATTCCTTGTCAAATCAAATCAAAGGAATTACTCGGAAATTTATACACCCTCACTCTATCGGGCTTCACTGGTCCCTCTTAATGGAAAAAATTTTTCCACAATTTATCACTGACTGTCTTTACAATTATAGATCTTTTATGCTTTCCTCTTAGTGAAGACTCAGCTTAACACAAATCGAGGACTAAAATTCCCACTAGCATCATAAATATCTACACTAAATGCAACATCTTAAACAACAAAGAAAATGAATACATGTTTTGTGATCAGAACAACATAAAAATAACCATCTCCAGTGAATTCTTATCGAAAAATTTTGTTTCAACCAATCTGAATCTTAAATTAGTCTATAGAACTCCTTTAAAATATCTTTCAATACCATTGAGTCATTTGTGCTGATAATTTTGGTAAACTGAAATAATACAATTATTGAAGCCCATCATGAGTACATGTGTTTGAGGGAAGAATTGTATTTATAATTAAATGTTTAAAAACATTCGTGACAGTAGAATATACTATCCTCTATTTGTGACACCTCAATCAAAAATATTTATCTCATCATTACTTATTGTCCCTTTATCTTTTACATTCTACCATGAATAGTATTATTCATATCACATCAAATTATAGAGATTAACCGGATTCCTATTGTAAGTGGTATAGTCAGATTAAGCTTTTGTGGGGAGAGCCAAGAGTGGTGTGAATGGGATGATTGTGGTTGTTTTTCATTAACTAATAACTACATCTCTACTGTTCCTCATGGAATCACAGAATCTAAGAATTGGAAAGGACACCAAATGTCATATAGTCTAGCCTCTAATTAAGTAATAACTCCTTCCACAACATTGTTCACTGCTAGTAATCTAAATAATGTCTTACTACTTGCAGCAGCGGCACATAACCACCACAACTGAGACTATGCCTCACAGTTTGATGCTTCTAATATCAAGGAAAACTTTTCATACTGGATCAAAATTATTCACCTTAAACTTTCAGCCAATGTTTCTAATTACTTTTTCTTAACAGCAGAAAAAAATTAATGCCTCTTCTACATAACATCCACACAATATTTGAAAGTAGCTATCTATTCATTCTCTCTTCTTCAGGCTGAACATTTTTACTTTCTCCGGTTTTCCCNTTAATGCCTCTTCTACATAACATCCACAAAATATTTGAAAGTAGCTATCTATTCATTCTCTCTTCTTCAGGCTGAACATTTTTACTTTCTCCGGTTTTCCCACTTTCGAGATGCTTTCCTTTCTAATCAACCTTCTCCGGCTTCCACTTCCTTGTGCCTAACCTCTTGCACCCTTTTCACTCAAGTTTTCTGGTAGTTTACACAGCTTTTTAAGCAAAGCATTGCAGCTTGCCCCTCAGCTTTGCATTTCCAGACTTTTCTGGTATGTGGCCCCAAAGACAGGATCCACATGACATCTCTATAATCCTTACCTACACGTCACCTCAAGGAAACAAGTATGTGGAAAAAGTTCAACAAAAGCTGCAGGAGTGGGTTTCAGGGTGTCCCACTGAACATGTAAAAGATTCAAACTGTGCCTGATGATTCTAGGTAAACAAAAAAGATGACATAGAGACTAAAGTGATGAGAATCCTTGACAGATTTCTGACGAGGAAGACAATTCTCATGTTAAGGTGCAAAGGAAAATAGGAGGAACAAATAAAAGGATTAGAAAATGTATGTGACTTTATAAAAACTTTATAATTCCTCTTGCCTAAGGAAAAAAAAGCTAGAAAATTCAAAGGAATTCATAACAGGATGCACAGCTAAGTAAAATGACCACAACATCACAAATGTGCAAAAAAAAAAAACCACAACAAAATAATGACACACAAGGGCATCACTTTCAATACTTGTGTTATACACAACTAATGAATCATTGAACACTACATCAAAAACTAATGACGTACTATATGTTGGCTAACTGAACATAATAAAAAAAATTCTTGTGGAATCTTTAAACCAGTTTTTTAAAATATACTCTATTTTTTTAAGATTTTATTTATGCATTTTGGCAAAAGAGAGAGTGCAAGCATAAACGGGGGGAGGGGCAGAGGGAGAAGCAGACTCCCTGCTGAGCAGGAAGCCCCACGTGGGGCTCAATCCCAGGACCCTGGAATCATGACCTGAGCCAGAGGCAGACGTTTAGCCCACTGAGCTACCCAGGCCCCTAAATACGCTCAACTTTAGATGAAAAATACCGGGGCTATAAAGCAGTGGTACTGTAACACTGGATTGTTTTAAGTGAAGTTTAGTTTTACAGTCACCATTTGGATAAGTTCCAAATTTATTGTTTGCATTATTATTTAATCTAATTGATCACAGACTGTGGCTGGTGACCCAGCTATTCAGAAACATTGACTTATCTTTCAGAAGAGTATGTTCTGAGATACTTATAAGATTACAGTCACTCAGGCAATTAACTGGAGTTTAACTGAAGTGTCACTCACAAATAAAAACACTTATATTACCAGCACATATCAAGAAATAAAATATTAACACCACCTCATGCCCTTTATATCCACAGTCCCCCAGGAAAGACAATCACTATTCTGCCTTCTAACAGGCTACAAGTCAACTCTGCTTGTTCTGAACTTATAAAAAGGTATAATATAGCACATACTAATTTCAACCTGGATTCCTTTAATCAATGTTATAATATTAAGATTTATCCACATTGCCAGGAAATTGACTTTTAATCAATACTAAAGCAGTCCCATGTCCACTTGCATTGTGATTATGCAAGGATGCTTCATTTTTTTAAAAGGCTGGGTCCCAGGCCCCACCTTAGACCTAGAGAATCTGAAGCTCCGGAAGGAGGGAGCAAACGAAGCCAAAATCTCGAATTTTTATAAACTCATCCAGCAATTATTTTGCCTACCAAAGCTTCAGACTCTACACTAAAAATTTAATGCCTCTATTCATTGCTTAATTCTTACCAAAAGAACTTTTTAGGAGAGGCATGCTTTTTCCGGCATCATACCAATTTTAGCAGTACTTCAGACCCTGAAACTGATTAGCTGCATTTTTAATAGTTTTAATAACCTCAAAAACATCTATTAACAATTCTTTCCTATTTCAGTATTTCAGCATCATGTATTTCATAAGAGTACCATTCTGTAGGCTTAGAAATTACAATATCAGTTTTGGGTGTGTTTTTAATTTTTTCTAAAATCCCTTGCCTTTCATTATACAGGAACTAAGTGCTTGAAATCTAACAGAGCCAAGTTAATTTTGATGGTTTTCCTAAACCCACATATAACATAATGACAGGTTTACTATTTAAGGATCATCATTTCTAGCAAAATTAGGATCAAAAAACAGTGGGGAAATATGCAATGAACCAGTGACAAACCCTATCTGGGGCTAATTGGTATGGAATGTATTTTCTTCTTCCTAAAACGAAGAGGGGTGGCAAGAGAAACTGTATTTCAAATGTCCCTTGATGATTCAAAAGATAAAAGAACTTGCTGATATTTCATGGTCACTCACTTGTGACTAAGATTAGAATTATTAAATCACTATTACACTTAACACAGATAATCAGGCTAGAGGAGTCTCTAATAGCTTCCAATAAAGATGCTTTCTCAGTAAGATTTCGTACAAATATCTCTCTGATGACACCATAGTCACACTGAGTATGAGTGAATTTCAGAAGCTTATAGCTGCTTCTTCAAGTAAACTAGTACTTGCTGAATGACATGAGCTTTTCAAAGAAGTCTGTTTCTTTGTATAGATGCTTCCATTTTTTTCCCCCTTAGGGAGACTCTTCAACATATCTGAACCGAAATATGATTCTTTAAGAATATAAATATCAGCACTACTATTGGGTAAAATGGATTCTAGTTTACATTCAAAGGCCAATGGTTCTTGACTGGATGAGTTCAAGAGTTTTACATTTAAATACTGAATTAGGGTTGTTAACATTCAAAGAAAATGAAAAAAATTTTAGAAATTCCAGATTACTCAGACAGTGCCAAATTTTTTCACTTGGAAGCCACTTAAAATAGCAAAGATGATAAGCAATTACAGTGCTTATATTACACCTGTAAATCTCAACACAGTATTGTACCATCTTAGCATTACTGGGCAGAAACAATTCTCGAGGGATTCCCAACTCATCCCTTTGCCTTGAGGCAGTATGAGGACTTTCCTATTTAAGGTCTTCAGGGAAAAAAAGCCCATGGCTCCTGATTATAATAATTTTAAAGAGTTATTCCTTTCTCTCCAAGATTTATGTTTAAAGACATGTCATTCTGTATTCCATTTTCTAGATATGGAAGTTAAGTACTTGATTCTGTAATTTAGAAACATTGTTATGATGAAGAACCCTTCTCTTCCCTCAGGTCTTCATTTTGATCACAGAGAAAAGAACACTAGCTGCATCTTCTACCCTGGAGGAAGGAAGCTTCTATAATTGTCCCTACCTTGCTAAAGACTGAATGTTTGTAGTTAACCTGCCCCACCTGTCCCAAAATTCATATGTTAAATCTTAACACCCAGTGTGATGGTATTTGAAGGTGAAAATTTTGGAAGTGATTAGGTCTTGAAGGTGAAGCCCTCATGTATGGGGTTAGTACCCTTACAAAAGAGACTCTACAGAGAGTATCCTTGCACTCTCCAAAATATAAGGACACAGGGAGAATATGGCATCTATGGACCAGGAAGCAGATCTTCACCAGAAACCAAGTAGGCCAGCGTCTTGATCTTGGACTTCCCAGGCTCTAGAACTGAAAACAAATAAATTTCTATTGTTTATAAGCCACGTAGTTTATGTTATTATGTCAAAACTGCTGAAGAGATTAAAACACATCTCTTAACTCTTTTCACCAAGGAAAAAGAGGCTATGAAGGCTGGACCTCCTATTAGACATGTCCCACAAATTAGAAGTGGGGTTACTTTGTCTCAAGAGCAGGTTAGCAAGTTCCATTATTTTGCCCTTGCTCCACTCAGCAATTTCACTAAGATTTTATGATAAAAAGGCCATGAAGCAAATGACCTTGCAAGATGAGCCAAACCTCTGTCCTTGCTCTTGCAACATCTTTATCTGCCACTGTGTAAGTCAATTGAATCCTCTGAGGAAGGGTTCATTGTCTTCAAAGTAGTAGGACACCTTAAAAATGATGACCTCAAGTCTTAGACTTCTCAATTACAAATATGGAGATAATAACTCCTCAGATAAGTTGTAAAGAATGAATGAGATAATATCAAGAACTACGTAAACAATAAAGCACTCTATGAATACATGCCATCAAGATTAATTTCTTTCATCTATAAAATAACGGGGTTGCCCAGTGCCTCAAAATGTGGCCTTACTTGGAAACAGGGTAATTGCAGATGTGATTAGGCAAGATGAGGTCATGCTAGCGTAGGGTGAGTCCTTAATCCAAAATGACTAGTATCCATATAAGAGGACAGAGATGAAGACAGGGTTGTACCACATGAAAATATAAAAACGCAAAGTGAGAAAACAGCCATGTAAAGACAGTGGTAGAGATTGGAGTTTGCTGCTACAAGCCAAGGAATTCCTGAGAACACCAGAAGCTGGGAGAGGCAGAAAAGCCTACTTGTCTCTGAGGGGTTTTAGAGGAAGCATGGACCTGGTGACACCTTGATTTTAGACTTATAGCCTCCACAACTGTAAAACGATAAATTTGTTTTGCTTTAAGCCAAAAAAAAAGGGGGGGGATGAACAAAAGTATTTCTAAGAATCCATTAAATTCTAACATTATCTCTAGCCCAGCTCTATCTTCTGAATCTCAGACCCTTAATCCAACTGCCTAATTATGGACACACATGAGGTAAGTATATAAACACCTTAAATAGCCACTTGGCTATTTCATAGGACCAAATTCAATATATCCAAAAATAAACTCATTATCTTTTCTCCTGTTTTTTGCCAGTATTCCCTATTTTGGTGAAGTATCATGTCATCTACCCAATGACAAAACTCAGAAACCAGGAAATTATCCTTGACTCATATCTCACCCTCAAAAGCCGATTAATCACAACATGTTGATAATTCTTTCTCCTAAAGATCTTTGAAACTGGTCCTCAGGTCTCCACGTACACTGCCATCAGCCAGTGCAAGTCCCTAGCATTTCTCGGCTGGACCACGGACCTCACTTCCCAACTAGACTCCATGAGTCATGGTTTCCCTTCTCTAGATCCTTCACCTCACTGGAGACAGAGTGAGCACTTTAAATTATGAATCTTTTTCTGTCAATCTGCTTACAAGCACATAGTATCCTGTTACTGCGAACACACAGTTCAATTTCTCAACATATGTAAGGAAGCCTCTGCTTCACCCAACGTTTCTCTCCTTCTGCAGCCTCTCTTCATACCCTCCCAATGCATGATTTCTGTTCTCTCATCCTTCTGCCTTCCTGATTCCTTGAATGTCCCATGGCCACTTCCTTTGCTTACTTACCTTGATAGGTCATACTCATTCCTTAGTTCTCAACTGCCATGTTACTTTCTCATAGGAGACTTCTTTTGTTATCCCAACCTTCTTTTTTATGTGGAATCCCTCATACTAAGTTCACTTAATACTATGTAATTCTGCACAGTACATATCACATGTAATTAGTCAATTATTGGGTTATTTTCTTAATGATAAACTCAGTCTCTGTAAGTAGAAAATGTGTTTGCCTCAAAATGGCTGTATCCCAATCATCCTGTGCTTGCCTGGCGTACTTAAATGGAAGGAAGGAAATTTTGCACATACTGCTGAATATGAACAAACATGTACAATCCAAACACAACAACAACGATGAAGATACCAGCATGCTTCTCATGGTGTTTGAGGTTTTTTTTCTCTTTAGGAGTAAAATGTGTAAAATAAAAATGAAGATTTATGACTTTTGCTTCTATACAGTTTTAAAGTCCTATTACATGTCAAGGATCTCCTGATTTTTACGGTCACCTACTAATAACAGAGTCCCTACTAATAATAACTACTTGTGTCATTACAATAAAGCAATTCATATTTTTTTTTTTAGAGAGGGGGGAGCGGCAGTGGGAGAGGGAGAGAGAGATTCTTAAGTGGGCCTCAGTCTCAAAACCCTGAGATCATGACCTGAACCAAAAGCAAGAGTTGGACACTTAACTGACCGAGCCACCCAGGCACCATGAATTTTTTTTGAAGTATAATGACATCTTTTCAAGGCTATGTACAGTTTTGATGGATTAGAAATAGCATACTAAAAATTATGAAAGGATTATCAAGAAATTCTTTGTTTCCAGGTGTATTAGTTAAGGTAATACCAGCTACAGTTACAAACTCAAAAATTCAGGATGGCTCAAACAAAAGTTTATTTCTTGTTCATATAAAGTCGAACTTTTTTTTTTTTTCTGAGCAGCAAGGATTTTCATCTAAACAGCAGTGCAGGGGGTCAGAATCCTTCCTTTCTGTGACTCCATATACCCAAAATGTGGTTTCCAAGGCCACTGGGCTGAGCTGTGCCAAGATGATGTAAGAAGAGGTTAGAGGATTGTGTCAGAGTTCCACAAGCCAAACCAGGAAACGGAGCTTGTCACTTGTACTCTCATGACAATGGGTAGATCTCCAATGTTCAGGCTATACCTGAGTGCAAGAGAAACTGGGAAATGGGGTTTAACTGTGTGGTCAAGAAGAGGAAGTATGGTTTGGTTAACAGTTCATCAGTCTCTACCATACTACTACCTCTCCAGTAAGAGTCCTCATTGGTCTGCTCTCTACCCATTTCCTTTAATTCATTTTTCCTCAAAGGTTACTCTTATAAACTGACAATTCTGACCAATAATAGAAGATTTAAAGTATAATAACATAATTATTATGTACTGCATGCTATCTCAACATTACAATACTTGTATAGTAATTTTTCCCTTAACAATAATTTCATGCAAATGAACGCACATCCTTCCCATTGTTAACTCTCTACTTATAATTCTTCCTTTCTAAAAAATAGGAAAGGGAAATAATCTTCATAGGTATATTTATAAAGAAGTGTAAAAACAAAGTTAGTAAGAGAATGACTTTAGCTTAAGAACTATTCATTTTATAACAATTGTATAAAGAAACTTGAACAACACGACTTAATTTATGCACATGCTAAATCTGAATAATAAAATTAGCATTCAGTGACTGTCAGCTACACTTATCTGTATAGTAATATTCATTTGCATGAATTGAGAATCATTCTTCATTATTGATAGGAGAAAAAAGTGAAACAAAAAAGGAAGATAAAGAGATTAATAAGTCTGTCAGAGTGACTATAATGGAGGAAACACGGATATTCAAGAGAGGCTTGACGCATCCACCTTACTTTTAAGCCAACTCTGATTGTACGTGAACACTGAAACTTGCTTCAAGGAAACTGCCAAAACCATTGTTTTTCACCCACATCAATTCTCCCTTTTTCAAATGACCTATAAAAAACCCAGAAACACTTCCAAAGTCCTGAAATATTTGTTGGCACCTTGAAATGTGATGTCTATGATAGTGCATGAGGATAATGATAAAGTATTTCCCTATTCAAGAGCTAGATCACAATCTGAAAGATATACTATTAAGTATTTAAATATCTACAAACCTGTAAACCTACACAGTCACAAATGCACAGAGTAGAAATGGTTATTCAGATGGAAGAGTAAATCAAAATATTAACTCAGACGGGATACTATCTGTGATATATGACTACAGAGTTTGGTACATAAACACAGGAATTAAGACAGGCATATAATGATAATTGAGTCAATTTGAAACATAATCAATTATACAGTAGCCTAAAAAAGACTATGGAAATAGAATGTACAGAGATGGTCAATTTTGAACCACAAGTAAAAGAAGCTTAAATACCAGAGACTGGTTTTTGACCAAGCATAACACAGAGAGAGGGTGTCCTCAACCACTGATTTGTACACTCTGTTTCTGTTATTTATCACACAATTAACTCTACTTGTAATGATACTGTCCTGTCCTCATCAAGAAGTCTTCTGATTATAGTTTCCCATGTAGCTCTGCCTAAAATAAGAGAATGTTTAGTTGTGCCAACATGACAGTCCACTTGACAGTCATCCTTCTCATTGTTCATTAACAATTTGGTCCTAGGTCCTTGGTTAACATAACTCTGATCCTGAGAAACGGATATACTCTCCACGTCCAACAATAGTGCATTTCTTATCCTAAAGAGCAAGTCAAAAAAAAAAACCAAAAAACAAAAACCCAGACTGTCATTAATACAAACACAGTAAATTCCATCTTGACGTCATCAGGACAGCCTGTCAGTCATGTGATCTATATCATTTCTCTACTACTGGCTTTTCATTTAAATTACAACAGTGTTTGGGACTTGTGAGGTAACATACCACTATATCCAATAAGCAGCATCCCCAAACACAAAGACTCAACAATAATAAAAGTAAAAAACTTTTGATCTATACCTCTACTTTGACAGAGTGAGTCCAGATTAACCTTGTAATAAGGTTTATTGTCCATGCTCTGCTTACTGCCCTTTGATTAATCTTTCTCTCTGGTCCCATAATATGCCTATTTTGGGTGGGGCCCTGAAATAAGTCTTTCTTTACACAATGACTTGCACAAATTTCAAATATGGTTGTTGTGTTTGTTTGTTTTAGAAAGAGAGAGCAAACAAGAGAGGGGAAGGGGCAGAAAGTGAGGGAGAGAGAATCCTAAGTGGACTCCACGCCCAGCATGGAGCTCGAAGCGAGGCTACATCTTAGGACCCTGAGATCATGACCTGAAAATCAAGAGTTGCACACTTAACTGACTGAGCCACCCAGGTACCCCAAAAATGGTTTAAATTTATTTTGAGAGAGTTACATCTTATAGGTGCATCAGGTCATCTTAGCATCAGTGGTTCTTGATTTTCCTGTGTCTTTCCAACTGACTCTCACTGCATCCTATGGCAACAAGCCCATAATTTAACTTCAGGAGAATAGACAAAAAAAAAAAAAAACCAGAACCATGAATGGCTTAGAAGCAAACTGTTAACTTACAGAATATATAATGGGCATTCTGTCTCTGATCACTTAACCACAAAGAAGCAGATTTTGTACAATACAAGACAAAATGAGTATTAAAACTCACTATTACTTTATATACTGATTAAAACAAAATGCTAATTAAACTAGGACATATTAGTAATTGCAAGATGCATCGTCATTTCAAGGAATTAAAATATAAACTTAGAATGAATGAACTACAGTATTGGTTTTTATTGTTTTTTCCTGATTTCCAAACTCACTACAGTTGACATCAAAACCAAGGCACCATTTCTTGAACAGATATGATGCACAGAGAGGATTTCAACAAGCCCAAATGAGTCTTACACAAAGCTATCTCCATGTCCTGCCTGGTGTTTTGTTTTGTCCTGATCTAACTGCTACAAATTACATAAACTTCCACCCACCAACATTCTTGTCCAGAACTCTTTAGGTTCTCTAGAATCAATTTCTTTTCTAAAGTTTTATTTACATCCATCCCATCTTCATGAGGGAACCTGTGGGTGTGATGGCTATGTTTGCTCCCTTGTTGTGGTGATGGCCCAACGGGTATGTCAAAACTTATCAGACTTTACACTTTAAATATATGCATTTTACTATATGTCAGTTAATCTATCAAAACTTTTTTTTTGGGGGGGTGGGTGTTTTTCCCCTTTTTTTATTATTAACATATAAGGCATTATTTGTTTCAGGGGTACAGGTCTGTGATTCATCAGTCTTACACAACACACGGCGCTCACCACAACACATTCCCTCCCCAGTGTCCATCACCCAGCCACCGCATCCCCCACCCTCCTTTACTCCAGCAACCCTCAGTTTGTTTCCTGAGATTAAGAGTCTCTTATGGTTTGTCCCCCTCTCTGGTTTCATCTTATTTTATTTTCCCTCCCTTCCTCTATGATCCTCTGTTTTGTTTCTTAAATTCCACATATCAGGTGAGATCACATGATGATTGTCTTTCTCTGATTGACTTATTTCACTTAGCATAATACCCTCTAGTTCCATCCACATCATTGCAAATGGCAAATTTCAATTTATGATGGCTGTAAAATATTCCATTGTGTGTATATATATATTCCACATCTTCTTTATCCATTTATCTGTTGATGGGCTTCTGGGCTCTATCCATAGTTTGGCTACTGTGGACATTGCTACTATAAACATTGGGGTGCAAGTGCCCCCTCAGATCACTATATTTGTATATTTCAATAGGCATCCTGAATGTAAATGGGCTAAATGCCCCAATCAAAAGACACAGGGTATCAAATTGGATAAAAAAAAAAAAGCAAGACCCATTGATATGCTGTCTGCAAGAGACTCATTTTAGACCCAAAGACACCTCCAGATTTAAAGTGAGGGGGCGGAAAACCATTTATCATGCTAATGGACATCAAAAGAAAGCTGGGGTGGCAATCCTTATATCAGACAAATTAGATTTTAAAGCAAAGACTCTAATAAGAGATGAGGAAGGACACTATATCATACTTAAAGGGTCTATCCAACAAGAAGATCTAACAATTGTAAATATTTATGCCCCTAACATAGGAGCAGCCAATTATATAAGCCAATCAATAACAAAATCAAAGAAACACATCGACAATAATGCAATTACGGTAGGGGACATTAACATCCCCGTCACTGAAATGGTCATATCAACTAAGCAAAAGATCAACAAGGAAATAAAGGTTTTAAATAACACACTGAACCAGAAGGACTTCATAGATATATTCAGAACATCCCATCCCAAAGCAACAGAATACACATTCTTCTCTAGTGCACATGGAACATTCTCCAGAATAGATCATATCCTGGATCATAAATCAGGTCTCAACTGGTAGCGAAAGACTGAAATCATTCCCTGCATATTTTTGGACCCCAATGCTTTGAAACCGGAAATCCATCACAAGAATAAATTAGAAAGAACTCAAATACATGGAGGCTAAAGCGCATCCTACTAAAGAATGAGTGGTTCAACTAGGAAATTAAAGAAGAATTTTAAAAATTCATGGGGGCGCCTGGGTATCTTAGTCATTAAGCATCTGCCTTCGGTTCAGGGCATGATCCCAGAGTCCTGGGATCGAGTCCCACATCAGGCTCCTCTGCTGGGAGTCTGCTTCTTCCTCTCCCACTCCCCCTGCTTGTGTTCCCTCTCTTGCTGGCTCTCTCTCCCTCTGTCAAATAAATAAATAAAATCTTTTTAAAAAATCATGGAAACAAATGAAAATTAAAACACAAATGTTCAAAACCTTTGGGATGCAGCATAGGCAGTCCGACGAATGAAGTACATAGTAATATAAGCCTTTCTCAAGAAACAAGAAAAGTCTCAAATACACAACCTAATCTTATTCCTAAAGATGCTGGAGAAAGAACAGCAAATAAAGCCTAAACCCAGCAGGAGAAGAGAAATAATAATGATTAGAGCAGAAATCAATGAAATAGAAACCAAAAGAACTGCAGAACGGATCAACAAAACTAGGATCTGGTTCTTTGAAAGAATTAATAAGATTGATAAACCCCAGGTCAGACTTATCAAAAAGAAAAAAACAAAGGACCCAAATAAATAAAATCATGAATGAAAGAGGAGAGATCACAACCAACACCAACGAAATACAAACAATTATACGAACATATTATGAGCAACTATATGCCAACAAATTAGGCAATCTGGAAGAAATGGATGCATTCCTAGAGATGTATAAACTACCAAAACTGAACCAGGAAGAAATAGAAAGCCTGAACAGACCCATAACCAGCAAGGAAATTGAGGCAGAAATCAAAAATCTCCCAACAAACAAGAGCCCAGGGCCAGATGCCTTCCCAGGGGAATTCTACCAAACATTTAAAGAAGAATTAATACCTATTCTTCTGAAACAGTTCCAAGAAATAGAAATGGAAGGAAAGCTTCCAAATTCATTTTATGACGCCAGCATTACCTTGATCCCAAAACCAGACAAAGACCCCATCAAAAAGGAGAATTACAGATGAATATCCCTGATGAACATGGATGCAAAAATTCTCACCAAAATACTAGCCAGTCGGATCCAACAGTACATTAAAAGGATTATTCAACACGACCAAGTGGGATTTATCCTGGGCTGCAAGTTTGGTTCAACAACTGCAAATCAATCAATGTGATACACTACATTAATAAAAGGAAGGACAAGAATCATATGATCCTCTCAATAGATGCAGAAAAAGCATTTGACAAAGTACAGCATCCTTTCTCGATTAAAACTCTGCACAGTGTAGGGACAGAGGGAACATAGCTCAATATCATAAAAGCCATCTATGAAAAACCCACAGTGAATATCGTTCTCAATGGGAAAAACCGAGAGCTTTTCACCTAAGATTGGAAACACGACAAGGGTGTCTGCTATCACCACTGCTGTTCAACATAGTATTAGATGTCCTTGCCTCAGCAATCAGACAACGAAAAGAAATAGAAGGCATCCGAATAGGCAAAGAATCGGCAAAGAAGAAGTCAAACTCTCATTCTTTGCAGATGATATGCTACTTTATGTGGAAAACCCAAAAGACTCCACACAAAAACAGACTCAAAACGGATGAATGACTTAAATGTGAGACAGTAGTCCATCAAGATCCTTGAGGAGAACACAGGCAGCAACCTCTTTGACCTCGGCCGGCTGCAGCCAATTCTTACTAGACACATTGCCAAAGGCAAGGGAAACAAAGGCAAAAATGAACTTCATCAAGATAAAAAGCTTTTGCACAGCAAAGGCAACAGTCAACAAAACCAAAAGATAACCAACAGAATGGGAGAAGATATTTTCAAATGACACATCAGATAAAGGGCTAGTATCCAAAATTTATAAAGAACCTATCAAACTTAACACCCAAAGAACAAACACTCCAATCAAGAAGTGGGCAGAAGATATGAACAGACATGTCTGCAAAGAAGACATCCAAATGGCCAGCAGACACATGAAAAAGTGCTCAACCTCACCTGGCATCAGGGAAATCCAAATCAAAACCACAATGAGATTGATGATTTATAGATTAGATAGACAGACAGATAGATAGATAGATAGATAGATAATATGGCTAAAACTAAAAGTCAGCAAATGACAGATGTTGGTGAGGATGCAGACCAAGGGGAACCCTCCTACACTGTTGGTGGGAAAGCAAGCTCGTACAGGCACTCCGGAAAAGCAGTATGGAAGTTCCTCAAAAAAGTTGAAAATAGAGCTACCCTACAACCCAGCAAAAGCACTACTGGGTATTTACCACAAAGCTGTTTTTAAAGATAAAGAATGTTCGGTCCTGGGGAAAAAAATACAACCCAGCTAGCCGGTGAAATTTCTTAGGGGCTGATAGTCAAATAAAGAAGATGATCACCTAAACACATGATCACACTACAAAAAGAGATTTGAAAAAGCACTAGAGAGCTAGCCGCAAACTGTGAGACAAACATCTAGACTGGGAATTCAAAGATAGCATCCTGGAAGAAACAATGCTGATAAGTCCTGAAGTGAGGTGACAATTATCTCAAAACACCAAGCAGAAAAAAGGAAGAATGAGCTCTCTCACACTTAACTTTTGTTGGCTGGTTAGCTTCATAGTATTATGAAAAGAAAATTTTTTAAAAATTTATTTAGGGCTCCTGGGTGTTTCAGTTTTGTGTCTGCCTTTGGCTCAGGCCATGATCCCATTCTAAAAGAAAGTTTTAATCATATCTATTCCACAATAGTTTCTGCTCATAAGAAACGTTCAACCACATCTGTCCTCTTCCTATATATACTTATTTCCTTTACTCTTTTCAGATTTCAATTGTAAATGTTTTTGCCTTATAGATAAAGTATATATGATAATGCACAGGCTATATGAAAATATAACAGAAAATTATTAGTATCTAGTGAACTTAGCAGCAGCAAATTAATAGGATACATTTAGGCATACTTAGGGGAGACATCTGAGGCCACCGTTAGGGGTTACCTGATAACAATATACTTGGTAGAGATCCTTGGGGAAACTCTTTTGAATTAGGTCCTGGGTCTCTAAAAAAGTACTATTTTATAGTAACACAATTCCTTAAGTAGTAGAAAGTAAATAAACTTTATACGTAAACCTAGTAACTTGCTAGCAATACTACAGTATGAATTTAGTCATCTATGCTGTATTTGGTATGTAAGTGCGTGATTATCTTATATCTATGTGTTCTAAAAGAACTAGGAACTCCAACTTCTGTTTACCTGGTCATTCCTGACATAGTACAAAATCACATGAGTTTCCAAGGACTGCCATGATGAAGTACCCCAAACTTGGGTGGCTTAAAATAAGAAAAAAATTATTCTTTCAAGGTTATGGAGTCTAGAAGTCTAAAATTAAAGTATCAGCAGGGCTGATACTACGCTCCCTCTGAAGACCCTAGGGAAGAATCCTTCTTTGCCTCTTCCTGCTTCTGGCATTTTCTAGGAATCCCTGACATTCCCTGGCTGACAGATATTTCCCTCCCATCTCTACCTCCATCTTCACAGGACCTTCTTCTCTATGTGTATATGTGTGTCTATGTCTTCACGTGGTCATTTTATAAGAATGCCAGTCACGGGACTTTGGGTCCATCCTAATTCAATATAACCCCATCTTAGCAAATTACATTTGCAAAGACCCTATTTCCAAGTAAGATCACATTCTAAGATTTTTGGGTGGACATGAATTTGGAGGGACACCATTCAACACAATATAGGCCACCTCTAGTCACCCCAAATTTATGTCTATCCTATAAGCAAAATACACTTACCCCATCTCAACATCCTCTAAAGTCTTAAACCATTCTATCATTAACTCTAAATCCAAAATCTCACCTAAATACCAAAACAAAGAACTCCACATCTACTGGTCCAAATCATCTGAGTCAGTTACGGGTGAAACTATAGGTATTGCCCATCCTGAAGCAAAATATCTCTCAAACACAGTGTTGAAACAAACATAGGATAGATATTCCCATTCCAAAAGGGAGAGACCGGAAGACAAAAAGGGGTCCACAGCTCCAAAAGAAGTCCTAAATCCAGTAGAGAAAATACTATTCAGGTTTAAGGCCTGAGAGTAATTCTCTATTTTGATGCTATGTCCTCTGGGCCCTCCAGGGAAACCCTGCCCTTTTGATCATTAATTTGGAAGTCATTTTTTCAATCACAGATAAAGATTACCAAATAGATAATAATTTAAAAATCTGTATAAAATAAATATCTGATTTACCTGATCAAATTCAGAACAATGTAATATAACCTTTATCTCTATAAAAATTCTGTTATTCAAAAAAAAAGAAAATTATAAAAACACTTGGGAAGTTGAATTTTCTACACTAATACACAGATTTCTTTTTTTTTTCATTAGGACTACAAAGAACTTGGAAAAGCCCAAATCTTTTTTTTTTTAAGATTTTATTTATTTATTTGACAGAGAGAGACAGCCAGAGAGAGAGGGAACACAAGCAGAGCGAGTGGAAGAGGAAGAAGCAGGCTCCAAGCGGAGGAGCCTGATGCGGGACTCGATCCCAGAATGCCAGGATCACGCCCTGAGCCGCAGGCAGACGCTTAACGACTGCGCCACCCAGACGCCCCCCAAATCTTCTTAATCTAAGCATCTGGTATCTCTTTTCCAAACATACTTAATAAATTGCAAAAATGCAATAGAACCTTGCTGTCACCTTTCAGTACCCTGGGGCTAGAAATATAATTCTGTCACATAGCACTAAAATAGGAGAACCTTAGATTGTTAAGGACAAATTTAATGAATTGCAGCATTAATATAAAATAGCATCTAAAATTATGGCATCAAATGAAATAGAAAATAACTTATTTATAGCTCTGCTTAGAGAAACTTGGGTCATAAATAAATAAACATTGATATACTGTATATATTCCCTCTAAGGCATACCTTAATAATAATAGTGTATGTACTTAAAATGAAGACATTAAATATAGTATTTGACTCATTGTTTAAAAGTTTTCTACTGCAAAGAAATCGACCTGAGGACTGATAGAACTGCACAACTAAAGGGATAGAAGAGGTTACATCGAGGAAAGTAGGAAGTGCAGAGATATGGTTTGGGGAGAAACTGATCAAGAATGCTGTGGAAGGGGGTGCCTGGGTGACTCAGTTGGTTAAGAGTCTCTCTTTAGCTCAAGTCATGATCTCAGAGCCCTAGGATCAAGCCCTACATCAGGCTCCCTTCTGCCTCTCTCTGTGCCCCTCCCACTGCTGGATCTCTCTCTCTCAAAAATAAATAAAATCTTTAAAAAAAATGCTGCAGAGGGAGGGAGGCTTTGTTGTGCAGAAAGGCAAGAGAGAAAGAGGAGAGCACAGGGGATCGTGCAAGAGCACTCCCCCAAAGCCGCTGGCTGAGAAAACCAGAGGGGATGATTTTCTTGAGTTTTTGCAACCAGCAAGGCTTAAAAGACTGAAGTTTTAGAGGTCCATGGCATGGCTAGGATAGAGCCCTGTGGGTGTTGCCCTGCTCCTAGAGAAAAGGCAGGCAAGGTAACCCAGGGGGGAGACAGTAAAATCTGAGGGTCACCTAAGACCCACAAAGAGAAACTGTTCCCTCTTCTTGGAGTGCATCTGGGAGAAGTGGCATTGCCTCTCAAGGGCAAAAGAGCTGATGGGCACCATAACCCTCATCCCCTCACCCCCTCAGCATAGGTGCAGGGACACCTGCTGAGTGCAGCTAGACAAGACACTGGCTATTTAACCTATTTTGCTCCAAGCCCCATGCCCCTGCAATCTGACATGACTGCTCTTCTGGGTCAAACCTGCATCAGTCCCACTGCAGGGAGACACTCTCCCAGAAGACCAGCTCAGGTCCTCACTACATCAGGTGCCTCAAGTTTGGAGTTTTAAAAGTCAGCCCCCTTGGATGAGACAGAGCCCAAAGTGCATCGTGCTGCTCCAGACAGGCAAGTAAACCAAAGACAGACAGTATAAAAACAGTGATCTGAAAAATGCCTAGGATGTATAAGGGGAATTGTTCACTCATCTGGGAGGGCTTCCCTGAGAGCAGCAAGCATGGACTCCACTCTCCAGAGACAAAGGAGATGACTGGCGCCATTTCCTTCCTCCTCCCCTCAGCATAAACTAATTTCAGTAAACAGCACAATGCCAACACTGGCAGCCTAACCCGCTTACACCAAGACCCACCCCCTGTGCTCTGCTGGTACTGCTTTTCTCAGGCAAGTTTGCATAAGGGCCAGCACAGCAGGCCCCTTCCCCAGACCAACACAAACCCCACATGAACCAGGTCTACTGACCACAGGGTTCTACAAAGCTTAAATTCTAGTGGAAATAGCATCAGGTCTCTTTTAGCAAGCAGACCAGAGCACACCCAGTTAAAACTCACCACACTCTGGCCAAAGTCCAAACACTCTCCACTCCAGGCAAGGAGAAACTCTGCAGACGACTGACTTGAGGGATGGAGCAGCCATAACACAGCAGCAGGGCACACAGAGCATACACCAGAGACACTTCTTGAAGTGCCAGGTCCTAGACATTACATGACGTCTTCTTCATAAAGCCATTACTCTCAGGAGCAGGAAATATAACAGGCTTTCCTAATACACAGAAAAAGAGACCTAGACAAAATGTCAAGATGGAGGAATTCATCCCAAAAGAAAGAACAAGAAAAGGTCACAGCCAGTATCTAATCAAAACAGGTATAAGTAATATGCCTGATCCAGAATTTAAAGCAACAATCATAAGGATACTAGCTGGACTTGAAAAAAAGCAAAAAGACACCAAGGAGTTCCTTACCAGATAAAAGACCTAAACACCAATCAGGCCGAAATGAAAAATGTAATAACCAAGACTCAAAACCAACTGTATGTAATAACCACAAGAATGGAAGAAGCACAGGAACAAATAGGTGATATGCAAGACAGAATTATGGACAATAATTAATCTGACAAAAGAGGGAATGAAAAATCTTAGATCATGAAAATGGACTTAAGGAACTCAGTGACTCCATCAAGCATAATAACATTTGTATCAGAGGAGTCCCAGAAGAAGACAGAAAGGGGGGTAGAAGGTTTATTTGAGGAAATTATAGCTGAAAACTCCCTAATCCGGGGAAGGAAATAGACATCCAAACCCAGGAGGCACAGATAATTCCCATCAAAATCAACAAAGGCAGGCCAACACCAAGATGTAATAAAGTTAAATTTATAAAATATAGAGGTAAAGAAAAAAGTCCTAAAAGCAGCAAGACAAAAGAAGTCCCTAAGTTATAAGGGAAGACCAATAATGTTAGCAATAGATCTCTCCACAGAAACTTGGCAAGCCAGCAGAAGTGGCATGATAAATTCAATGTGCTGAAATCTGCAATCAAGAATCCTCTATCCAGCAAGGCTATCATTCAAAACAGAAGGAGAGATCAAGAGTTTCCCAGAAAGACAAAAACTAAAGGAGTTCATGACCACTAAACCAACCCTCCAAGAAATATCAAAGGGGACTCTTTGAGTGGGAAAGACTAAAAGTGACAAAGGCTAGAAAGGAACAGAGAAAACCTCCAGAAATAATGACAGAACAAGCAACAAAATGGCACTAACTATGTATCAATAACCACAGAATATAAATGGACTAAATGCTCCAATCTAAAGACACAGGGTGTCAAAATAGATTAAAAAAATAAGACCCATCATTATGCTGCCTACAAGAGACTCATTTTAGACCTAAGGCACCTCCAGTTTGAAAGTGAGGGGATGGAGAACCATTTATAACACTAATGGACATTAAAAGAAAGCTGGAGTAGCCATACTTAAATTGGACAAATTAGATTTTAAACCAAAGACTGTAACAAGAGATGAAGAAGGGCATTATGTTATAATGAAAGGGACTATACAACAAGAAGATCTAACAATTTTAAATATTTATGCCCCCAATTTGGGAGCACCCCAATATATAAAACAATAAATAACAAACATAAAGAAACTCATTGATAATAACACAACACTCTATGGGACTTTAAAACCTCACTCACAGCAAAGGACAGATCATCTAAGCAGAAGATCAACAGAGAAACAATGGCTTTGAATGACACATTGGACCAGATGGAATTAACAGATATATTCAGAACATTTCATCCTAAAGCAGCAGAATACACATTCTTTTCAAGTGCACATGGGACATTCTCCAGAATAGATCACATACTAGGTCACAAATCAGGCCTCAACAAGTACAAAAAGACTGATCATACCATTCATATTTTCAGAACAGAACACTATAAAACTTGAAGTCAGCTGCAAGAAAAAATTGGAGAAGACCACAAATACATGGAGATAAAGAACATCCTACTAAAGAATAATGGGTTAACTAGGAAATTAAAGGAGAAATTTAAAAATACATGGAAACAAATGAAAACGAAAACACCACAGTTCCAAAACCTTTGGGATGCAGCAAAACCGGTCCTTTGAGGGAAGTATATAGCAATACAGGCCTACCTCAAGAAGAAAGAAAAATCTCAGATAAGTAACCTAACCTTACACCTAAAGGAGTTAGAAAAAGAACAACAAGTGAAGCCTAAAGCTGCCAGAAAGAAGAGAAATAATAAACATTAGAGTAGAAATAAAAGATACAGAAACAAACAAACAAACAAAAACAGATCAGTGAAACCAGGAGCTGGTTCTTTGAAAAAATTAATAAAACTGATAAACCCCTAGCCAGATTTATCAAAAAGAAAGAAGAAAGGACCCAAACTAATAAAGTCACATATGAGAGAGGAGAAGTAACAACATCACAGAAATACAAACCATTATAAGAAAATATAATGAAAAATTATATGCCAACAAATCAAAAAATTTGGAAGAAGTGGATAAATTCCTAGAAATATATAAACAACCAAAACTGAAACAGGAAGAAATAGAAAACTTAAACAGACCAATAACCAACAAAGAAATTGAATCACTAAATCAAAAATCTCCCAATAAACAAAAGCCCAGGGCCAGATGGCTTCACAGGGAAATTCTACAAAACATTTTGTTTTTTAAGTAAACACTACAAAACATTCAAGGAAGAGTTAATACCTATTCTTCTTAAAGTACTCCAATAAAAAATAGAAATGGAAGGAAAACTTCCAAACTCCTTCTGAGGCTGGCACTACCCTGATTTCAGAACCAGACAAAGACTCCACTAAAAAAGAGAAATACAGACCAATATCCCTAATGAACATGGATACAAAAATTCTCAATAAAATACTAACTAATCAAATCCAACAGTATATTAAAAAAATCATTCACCACGATCAAGTGGAATTTATTCCTGGGTTGCAAGAGTCGTTCAATATTCGCAAATCAAACAATGTGATACACCACATTAATAAAAAAAAAAAGGATAAGAACCATCTGATCCTTTCAATAGATACAGAAAAAGCATTTGACAAAGTACAACATCCATCCTTGATAAGAACCCTTAACAAAGTAGGAAGAGAGCGAACATACCTCAACATCATGAAGGTCATATACAAAAAGCCCACAGATAATATCCTCCTCAATGGGGAAAAACTGATATAGTTTCCTCTATGCAGGAACAAGACAGGGATATCCATTTCTCACCACTTTTATCCAACACAGTACTGGAAGTCCTAGCCTCAGCAATCAGACAACAAGGAGGCATCTGAATGAGCAAGAAAGAAGTCAAACTTTTACTATTTGCTGACAAATTGATTATATATATAGAAAACCCAAAACAATCCACCAAAACATTTCTAGAACTGATACAAAAACTCAGTAAAGTCACAGGATACAAATCAACATACAGAAATCTGTTGCATTTCACCAAATTTCACCAAAAACAATAAGATAAGAATGAAGCTAACCAAAGAAGTAAAAGATCTGTACTCTAGAAACTATAAAACACTAATAAAAAAATTGAAGAGGACACAAAGAAATGGAAAAACATTCCATGCTCACGGATCAGAAGAATATTGTTAAAATGTCTATACTACCCAAAGCAATCTACACAGCATCAGCATTTTTCACAGAGCTAGAACAAACAATCCTAAAATTTGTATGGAAACACAAAAGACCCCAAATAGCCAAAGCAATCTTGAAAAAGAAAAGCAAAGTTGGAGGCACCACAATTACAGATTTCAGGTTATATTACAAAGCCATGGTGATCAAGATAGTATAGTTCTGGCACAAAAACAGACATACTGATCGATGGAACAGAACAGAAAACCCAAAAACGGACCCACAACTATACGACCAACTGATCTGCAACAAAGCAGGAAAGAACATCCAATGGAAAAAAGACAGTGTCTTCAACAAAAGGTGTTGGGAAAACTGGACAGCGACTTACAGAAGAATGAAACTGGATGACTTTTTTACACCATGCACAAAAATAATTGCAAAATGAATGAAAGACATAAATGTGAAACTGGAAACCATTAAAATCCGAGAGGAGAACATAGCAACCTCTTTGACACTAGCTATAGCAACTTCCTACTAGGTATGTCTCCTGAGGCAAGGGAAACAAAGCAAAAATAAACTACTGGGACTTCTCAATATCAAAAGCTTCTGCACAGCAAAGGAAACAATCAACAAAACTACCAGACAATCTATGGAAAGGGAGAAAATATCTGCAAATGACATATCCAATAAAGGGTTAGTATCCAAAATATATAAAGAACCTATAAAACTTCACACACAAAAAAAACAAATGATCCAGTTAAGAAATAGGCAGAACCACATGAAAAGACCTTTTCCAAAGAAGACATCCAGATGGCTAACAGACACATGAAAACATGCTCAACAACAACATCATCAGGGAAATACAAATCAAAACTACAATCAGATATCACCTCACACCTGTCAGAATGGCTAAAATTAACAACACAGGAAACAACAGTTTTGATGTGGGCAAGGACGCAGAGAAAGGGGAACCCTCTTACACTGTTGGTGGGAATGAAACTGGTGCAGCCACTCTGGAAAACTCCAGAAAAAGTTTGGAGTTTCCGCAAAAATTTAAAAATAGAACTACCCTAGGACCCAACAATTACACTACTGGGTATTTGCTCAAAGGATACAAAAATTCTGATTCAAAGGGATACATTCATCCTGATGTTTATAACAGCATTATCAACAATAGCCAAATTATAAGAGCCCAAATGTCCATCAACTGAGGAATGGATAAAGAAGAGGTAGTATTTGTTGGGATGAGCACTGGGTGTTGTATGTAAGTGATCAATCACTGAATTCTACTCCAGAATCTTGAAATCTTGACATTTGTAATGACGTGGATGGAGCTAGAGGATATTATCCTAACTGAAATAGGTCAGTCAGAGAAAGACAAATACCACATGATTTCATTCATATGTGGAATTTGAGAAACAAGACAGATGAACATAGGGGGAAAACAAGAGAGGCAAACCATAAAACAGACTCATAGAGAACAGACTATAGAGAACACCCTGAGGGCTGCTGGAGGGGAGCGGATGGGGGCATAACTCAGATGGGTGATGGGTATTAAGGAAGGTACTTGTTGTGATGAGCATTGGGTGGTGTATGTAAGTGATGAATCACTAAATTCTATACCTGAAACTAATATTATACTGTATGTTAACTAACTGGAATTTAAATAGAAACTTGAAAAAGAAAAAAAGAGTTATATTGTTTTTATTAGAATTGATTATTTCATAAATTTCATAAATTAACTTTACAGCTTCAAAGGAATCATTGTAACTGAAATAGAATATTTGAATGCTTATTTTTTCTCCACTGCCTATATTACTTTGGGAATACAATATCCATAGCTTAGTACTTGAGTTCTTTTCCTATCTATGAAAGTTGATTAGCAGAAGCTTAGAATTCCCTAACACTATGCTATACTACATTGCCATGTAAAGCAATCATTAACTAGTTAGTTTTAGTTATGCCTACCTGACTAGTACACTGGCTTAATAAATGTCATAACATAATGGTTAATTTTATGTGCCAGTTTAACTGGGCCACAGGGTGACCAGATATTTGGTCAAACATTATTCTGGGTGTTTCTATAGGGTATTTTGGATGATATTAACTAAAGTAGACTTAGTAAATTAGACTGCTCTCCCTAAAGCGGGGGGCCTCATCCAGTCAGCTGAAGGCCTGAATATAAAAAAGGATTGACTTTATTCCCTAAGTAAGACAGAGTTTTTCTTGCTTGGCTGCCTTCAAATGGTGACATGGGCTTCCTCAATCTGAAATATCAACTCTTTCTGGGTTGCAAGCCTGCAGGATGTCAGACATCATCAGCTCTCTTGGTTATTGCGCCTTTGAACTCAAAATAGAACTACACCATTAGCTCCTCTGCATCTCCATTTTGCAGACTAATCCTGCAAATCTTGGGACTTGCCAACCCTCATAATTCTGTGAGCCAACACAATACATCATTATCATGTATCATAGTATATTATATATATTATTCTAATGGAACACAAATATATATGAAATTGGTTCATGCAACACATACACACACACACACACACACACACACACACACACCACTGGTTCTGCTTCTCTATTTCTGGTTCTGTTTCTCTGGAGAACCCTGACTAATACACATAGACTCCATTTCATGTCTTCTTCACCTAACCTCTGACGGCAGTCTAAGCTAGAGAAAACAAGACCACTGAGAACTTTATTCATTTTGTGCTGACAGTGTCTGCAGAAGGTACTATGCTTTTCCCCCAGTGTCTGGATGATATAGGAACTTTCTGTGGTCATGGCAACTTGAGACATGGAAGTGTGGAAAAGTTAAGAACCTTGTAGGTAATCTACAACCAATGGAGGGCAAGAGCTAATGGATAAATGCATTCACCTCTGGTCTGGTAAGCGTTCTGTGTGCTTTCACGGAGGTCCTGGTACAGCCAAGCCTCCATTGGTCAAAGCAGTTGCATGATTAACACACCCTGATATTGCTTGTCCTCCTTCTCATCCTCATTTTTTCGGCTCTTTCACTTCTGCTCCCTAGAATTTCCTTCCAGATAAACTATCTGTATACAAGTCTATCTCATGCTCTGTTTCCAGTGAAACCCAAGCTAAAACAGTTTTAATATGCAACATGGTAACAAAAGGAAAAAAAAGGTGAGATGTTAAAATGATTCACCCTAAGTGTTCCAGTGACATCAGTAAAAAGAACAAGTATAGGCCTCTGAAAATTCCTCCATAAAAGCAATAAAAATACTGGCAAAGATTGTCAGATTTAACTTTTGGGGGACTCTGAAAATAACCAAAGGTTTGTAGCAATCTGGGAAGTGTTTATTAAAAAATGAAAAGAAAAGGAAAAACAGCTGAATTTATAAGAGCATAGAGCTTTGTGACATTTTAACTTGCTTTGTTCTCATTCCTTCCTCTGCAGATCCACAATAGTCTTAAAAATCCAAAACCTGCATTCATGATGACAATTATTAGCCTAGCAGCCACTGCAAGGAGCAAAACATGGTTGGAATGCTTTCAAAGTTCCATTCCTAGACAACCAAGAGTTCTAGATCTAATAGATCAATCATTGAAAAACATAGGAGAAATTAAGACATTCCCAGATAAATAAAATTTGAGAGTATTTTTTACCTGTCAACCTAACCTACAGAAAAACAAAAGAGAGTCCTTCAGGCTGAAATTAAAGGACACACTACAGTAACTCAAATTTTCATGAAAAAATAAAAAGCAATGGTAAAGGTATCTACGTAAATATTTTAAAAAGAGAGTACAAATGTATTTTCATTTATTACTCTAGTTTTTGCCTATATAATTTAAAAGCACAAAGCAATGACTATAAAGCTATAACCCTGAGCATAAATTTATGAAGATGAAATTTGTATAACAAAAACAGCACAAAGGAAGGAGAGGGAACAGAGCCACATGGAGTGAATGTTTTATACCATTTTAATTAAATTGGTATTAATTTGAGTTAGACTGTAAGAAGTGAAGATGTTAATGGTAACTCCTAGCTACTGGAAAAAAGAAAGAAAACTGACAAATATGATAAAAGAAACAAGGATATTTAAATGGTACGGTAGAAAATATCTATTTAATATAAAATAAGGTAGAAATGGAGGAATATAGGAACTAACAAAATCTAAGACATGTAAAACAAATAGCAAAATGGCAAATGTAACCTAGTAATTACATTAAAGATAAATGGATTAAATTCTCCAATTAAATGGGCAGAATGAATTTTTAAAAATATTCAACTGGATGCTTTCTAGACACTTCAGACTTACAAACACAAACAGGCTGAAAATGAAAGGGTAGAAAAAGACACACCAGGCAAACTTAACAAAAAAAGAACTAAGATGGCTACACTAATTTCGAACAAAATAGACTTTAACAGAAAAGTTGTTACTAGAGACAAAGAAGGACTTGTTATAATGATAGAGGTATCAATGAATCAAGAAGTACACCAATTATAAACATGCATGCACCTAACAACAGAACAAGTACATGAAGCAAAAACTAACAGAATGATAGTTAACACACAGCTATACAACATAACACAAAACACAGCAGACATGACACAAAACACAAAAACAGCGGAATCATGTGTCCATGAAATATGCTACACTATAGATCACATAATGGCCATAAAACAAGCTTCAGAAAATTTAAAAGGATTAAAGGCAACAAAGTAGATTTCTCTGACAGTGTGAAATAAAATGAGAACTCAATAACAGAAGAAAATTTGGGAAATCCATAATTATGTGGAAATGTTTTTGTTGTTGTTAGAGGGAGGGGGAAAGGCAGAGGGAGAGAGAGAGAGAATCTTAAGCAGGCTCCACGTCCATCATGGTACTGGGTCTCACAACCCTAAGATCATGACCTGAATTGAAATCAAGAGTCAGGTGACCAACCAACTGAGCCACCCACATTCCCCAGAAATTATTGTTCGTTTGTTTGTTTGTTTGTTTGTTTGTTTTAAAGAGAGAGAGAGAGAGAGCACGTGCATGAGCAGTGGTGAGGGGGAGAGAGGGAGAGAGAGAATCTTAAGAAGGCTCCATGCTGCGCCTGGGTGTGGAGCCCAATGTAGGTCACTATCTCATCACCCTGAGATCATGACCTGTGCCAAAACCAAGAGTTGGAAGTTTAACGGACTGAGCCACCCAGGCACCCCTAAATATGTGGAAATAACACACTCCTATAATAATCAAGGAGTCAAAGAAGAAATCTTAAGAGAAATTAGAAATACTTTGAGATGAATAAAAATGAAAACACAATATACCAAACCTTACGCTATGAATAAGATAAAGTAGTGAATATAGAAGCATTTATGGCTCTATGCACTTATATTAATAAAAAAGAAAAATTTCAAATCAATAAGCAAACCTGCCACCATGAGAAACTAGAAAAAGAGCAAACTGAGCCCAGAGCAAAAAATTTAAAAGATAATAAAGATTAGAGAGGGAAATAAGTAGAGAATAGAAAAAAATAAGAGAATCAACAAAACCTAAAGTTGGTTCTTTGAAAAGATTTTTAAAAAATTCTTAGCTCTGTAGCTAGACTGACCAAGAAAAAATAGGTTTTAAATTATTAAAATTGGAATAAAAGATACAACTACCAAAACTTACTCAAGAAGCAATGGAATATCTGACTATACCTATAACAAGTAAAGACCCTGAATTAGTAATCAAAAAAAACTTCCCACCAAGAAAATCTCAGGACAAAATATCTTCACTGTGATTCTACCAAATGTTTAAAGAAAAATTAACCAATAGCCAATCCTTCCCAAATTTTTCCAAAGAAATAAAAATTAAAAATATAAGTGAAGAGGAACACTTCTGAATTCATTCTATCAGGCCATAATTACCCTGATATGAAAAACAAAGACATTATAAGAAAAAGAAAACTAGAGACCAATATCCTTCACAAATATGAGCACCAAAATCCTCAACAAAATACTAGCAAATAAAATCTGGTAACTTATAGAAATGATTAAACAATATCATCAAGTAGGATTTATTTATTTTATATTTTTCAATACATGAAAATTAATATACTATACCATAGATATAGGTTAAGGGACAAAAAGTGATCATTTCAGAAAAAGCATCTGATAAATCCAACACCTGTCGGGATAAAAACAATCAAGAAACTAGGATTGGAATAAAAATTCCTAGGTAACATAATATTTCATGGTGAAAAAGTGAACACTTTTCTCCTAAGATCACAAACAAGACAAGGACTTAAGTCACTTCTATTCAACACTGTATTGAGGTTCCAATCAAGGTAACTAAGCAAGAGAAATTAAGACATTAAGAATGGACAAGAAGAAGCTAAACTATATTTGCAGACTGTATGGCCCAGCATATAGAAAATCCTAACATATCCACTAAAAGTCTACTAGAGGTAGTAACTTCAGCAATGTTTCAGGATACAAGGTCAGTACACCACAATCAACTAAATTTCTATATGCTAGCAATAAAGAATCTGAAAATTAAATTATGAAAACAATGCCATTTTACACAGCATTAAAAAAAAACCTTTGGAATAAATTTAAAAGAAGTGTATGATACGCACTAAAAACTACAAAATGCTATGAAAAAATTAAATATCTAAATAAATAGAAATATATATTGTATCTGTGTCACTCCCCAAATAGATCTACAAATTTAATGTAATCTCTATCAAATTCCTAGTTGGCTTTTTTACAGAAATTGACAAGCTGATCCTAAAGTTCATATGGAAATGCAAGGGATCCAGTATAGAAAAAAAAAAGGTAAATCAGACTTCATCAAAATTTAAAAATTTATGCATCAAAAGATATTATAGAGACAACCCATAGAATGGGAAAAAAACAATTGCAAACCACATATCTGGATTTAGTATCCAAAATATATAAAGAACTCTTTCAAATCAACAATAAATTGGCAATGTAATTTTAAAATGGGCAAAGGACACGAATAAAAATTTCTCCAAAAAAAAAAAAAAATTACAAAGGGCCAACATGCCCATGAAAAGATGCTCAACATCATCAGTCATTAGAGACACACAAATAAAAACCACAATGAGATATCAATTTGTACACACTAAAATGGCTATAATCAAAACAAAACAAAACAAAACAAAACACAAGTGTGTGGGACACCTGGGTGGCTCAGTTGGTTAAGCGTCTGCCTTTGGCTCAGGTTATGATCCCAGCGTCCTGGGATCAAATCCCACATCAGGCTACTTGCTCAGCAGGGAGCCTGCTTCCCCCTCTGTCTGCTATTCCCCTTGCTTGTGTTCTCTCTCTCTCCTCTCTCTCTGACAAATAAATAAATAAAATCTTAAAAAAAAAAAAAAACGAGTGTGGTTGAAGATATGGGGAAATTGAAACCCTCCCACATTGTTGGTAGGAATAAAAATGGGGTAGCCAGGTTAGAAAACAGTTTAGCAGTTCCTCAAAAAAGCTGAACATGCAGTTCCCACATGACCAAACAATTCCACTCCTAAGTAATTGCCCAAGATAACTGGAAATATATGCCCACACAAGAACTTGTACCAGTATGTCTCCAATAGCCAATATGTGAAAACAATCCTAATGTCTATCAACAGATGAATAGACAAAATGTGATATATCCATATAGTGGAATATTATTCAACCATAAAAAAGAATCAAGCACTTATTCTTACTACAACATGAAAGCACATTGAAATCATTACATTATGTGAAAAAAGGCAGACACAAAAAGCCATATATTATATGGATATTTGTATGAAATGTCCTAAATAGTCACATTCATAAAAACAGAAGGCAGATTAGGGATTGCCAAGGTTGGGATAGAGATGTAGAAAAACAAGAATGTCCACAATGCATGATGAAAACATTCTGAAATTAGATAACGGTCATGTTTGTACAACTTTGTGAATAATACTTAAAAATTCTCAATTTTACACTTAAAAGGATAAATTTTATGCCGTGTAATTTTTAATCTCAATACAAGGAATTGAAAGCAAAAAATGTGATTTATTGATGCACCAATCACTGTGCACTCTACTGGTTTGTCTAGGTTATCCAATGGGTTCTCTAACCCAATCTGCAATTGTCCAAATTATATACCTTGCCTCAGTATATGTTTACTTTTTTGTCTTCAAAATCAGACACTTGAGTATGTTTTGAAAATTCAAGAATTGTTCACTAAATATCCTTGATCTCAATAAGTCAAGCTTCTGCTAGCTCTTTGTAAACTAGGTGTCTGCTAGCTCTTGATAGTCCATACCAATGTTCAAGGGTTTACGATGCATCTCCTTGCAATGTTATGTGCACAATTCTTTTCTCCAAAGGTCCTTCAGCTGTTTTGTAAGACCTAAGTATGCTTCCAAAACCTAACCCTCAGAATCAACCACACATCTGATCCTGCAACATACCACCTTCTCAGGCTCCCCACATGCACTACTGCCTGGAATGTTCTTCCCAATGATACTCCAAAGGCTAGCACCCTCACTTCAAACTGCCCAACTGTCAATCTCCAACTTCTTGACCATCCCTTTTGAAAACAGTACTCCCATTATACTCTGCCCCCCACTGGTTTCATTGTATTTTCCTACCTCTTACCTAAGTGACTGAGAATACATAGATATATGTATGTGTGTGTGTACATATATATTTTTTTTTAACTTGCTTACTGTAAGTGATAGAGGACAAAGTCCTAATCCTTAGTCTTAGCATCTAGAACTGTGCCTGGCATGTAACAGATGCTCAAAAAATATTTGTTGAATGAATGACTAAAAAGCTATCTTAACACAATATAGAAAATCACTCTTATCACCTATCCATTAATATATTAAGAATTCTATAGACAGACTTCCTTATCCTTCTGGAAAGACATAGGCTAGTAATTAGTTTTAGACTTCCTATCTTTCAGCCCTGAGTCCTCTCTTCCTTTAAATGAAGTGTTTGGGAGTTTTGCCTCTCTAACAATAACTTTCCTAATCAAATGATTAGAGGAAAAAAACTTAAAAAAAAAAACCCCAGGATTTGTAATATAGTGTTCCCTAAATATATTTATTGAAAAAGCACCAAACATAAGCACAAAGCTTGATAAACCAGGACAGTGTATCTTTGGAGAAAATGTCATTTTCTGTAATCTTTCCAAACATGTGTACGAAAGATTAGTAAAGCAAACTACTAGTTTGGTTAACCACATGACAATATTCCTAAAAGTGCATCTCTAGAAAATGGGAGACGGACTTTCCTAAAAGAAACATGGGCATTCTACACTAATATTTTAACCATGGATCTCCCCATATAAGATGAATTCCCTGTTTATTAGGGAATTGGATACAAACACACATTAGGGGAAGCAGAGTAAAATGCACCACTATATATATAGATTTCCAATCAGAACAGAGGAGTCTCTTATCTCTCAGCAGGAAATATGTGAGATGAATTTCTTACTTAGCCATTTAATTTACACTTTAGTCACCAGTGCTGGAAGGTAGTTTGGCCGACTCAGTGGTCTAAAGCTAAAATGACTAATAATAATTCACATTTATAAAGGGCTTCAGAATATTAATTATTTAATCCACACTATACTGCTGCATGATAACTCAGAATTATTGCTTGTGCTTTTTAGGCTAGAGAAACTGATCTAAATCAATTAAAATCCATGCTAAAAGCAGAGTTCTTGGCCTTCGAGTTGGTGCTCAGTCCATTTTGCCTTGCCACTCAGCCCTTTGGACTCTGTGATGGGTTAATTAACCTCTCTTGCTTTGAATTTGTCCATAAAATGGTGATAATAAGGCTACCCTTACAGTAGTATATTGTGCAAATTAATTGATTTTTGAAAAGTACTTCCAGATCTATGGAAGGAAAGTATCAGTTGTAAATATCTCAATTGATTTTAAATGATAAATGATCATTTTTCATATCATTTATCAACAGTGATAGTGACAGAGATATTGAATAATATATAAAAAGATGAAAAATTCTTTCCATCACTCAAAGAAAGAGTGCTTGAAACTCCCGCCTCTATTCAGCCAGCCATGACTCATTCATTGGAAGAGAGGCTATGATTCATTCCTTCCACGACTACCCAGGCTAACGTGCATTTCCCAGTACAATGAGAATATTGTCTGTTCCTGACAATGTGGTTTCTCATTTATGCTTGTATTTTAAATATGTGTACAATATCCCAACTTGCTATGCACTTCCTTCCATGCAGTTTGGAGTATAAGCTGTCTAAGAAAAGACACAATTTATTTGATTTATATTTTATAGTGCCCTGACCAGAGCTATAAGACATTTGCTTTAGCACTAATATCTTATTAAGTGTTACTATAAACTGGCTTACTTGTAAATAAACATTTTATGGTTTCAATGAAAATGCTATCAACATTATAGATCTCAAGGAAGAATTATTTCTCTCGTTTTTACTTTCTTAAATGAGTTTTTCTACATAATACTTCTATAAAAAGTATTGAACTTGATTTTGAAAAAAATACAACTAAGTTATTTCATCTTAAAACTACAAATAAATAATTTAAGTACTTTTATTTCAGACATGAACCCAAAGTTGAAGCTCCAAAGCCATATAACCTAGAATTATATGGTGATAAAATGTTGGTGTTTAGTACAAGAAATGAAATACTAAACCTTAAAATGTGTCTAACGGATGGTTTGTAGCCATCTTCAATCAAAACTCGATACCCATTGATTTTTTTTTCCCAAAACGGGAAGCCCCGTTCCCCTCTTAGTGATCTCTCTAATGTAGAACTCTATCCCCAACACCCAATCTACACATTTCCCCCAGCCAAAAGTATAGGCTTACAACAGCACAGTCTTTAATAAGACACAAATTCCATTCAAATCCTGGCTTGAAAAAGAAAAAGCCATAATTAGAATGTGCCAAACAGATTCTACCTGTCTGTTAGCCTAGCCTCATAATGTCAGTGCATCCTCAGTTAAAGACAAATCCTAAAATCCAAGGTCAACTAGAGTATCCCAGGTTTTGATACCTATGATGATCCCATTTAATCTTCCCATACCTCCTTTACAATAGCCTCCTGATTACAGAGTTGTGTGTGTATGTGTGTGTGTCTGTGTGCCCTATTTCAACCTACTTAGCCAAGACACATCATCCTATCTGAATAACAACAGAAATGCCCTGAATTATAAGCTACAGTTTTCACCTCTTACATGCACTTACAAAATGTATTGCTACTCTTATTTTGTACACTAAGATAAAACTACTTATCTGTTTAAGCTTTCACAAATGGTTAAACATCATTTATATGTGCTTTTTTGGCAACACCTTGAAGTAAAGGAATTTTCCTGTTCCTATTCCTATTTCCTCTCCTGTCAAGGAGATTAACCCAACCACTACATATAATGGAATAATTCAAAGGAAGATTATTCTAAATTATCAACTTTCTAACAATTTGCATAAAATCAGTAAATAAAAAATGTTCACTTTCATATGATTACTCAAAGTATCTAATTAACTTAAAAATCTCAAGGTTAGCACCCATTAGAATAGTTATTATTTAAAAGCGGGGGCTGAGGGGGGGAGGGAAGCAGTATCATGTGTTGGCAAGGATGTGGAAAAATTAGAACCCCCATCCATTGCTAGTGGAAATATAAAATGGTGCGGCCATTGTGAAAAACAATTTGTCTGCTCCTCAAAAAGTTAAACATAGAATTAATATATGATCCAGCAGTTCTAATCTTAGCTATGTACTCAAAAGAATGCAAAGCAGGGTATCAGATATATGCACACCAATGTTCACAGCAGCATTGTTCCCAATGGCCAGAAAGTCTCAATGTCCATGCCAATATCCATCAACAGATGAATGGATAAACAAAATGTGTTATATACATACAATGAAGTATTATTCAGCCATAAAAGGGAATACAATTCTAATATATGGATGAAACCTAAAACCATTATGCTAAGTGAAAAATTACACTAAATAAAATAAGCCAGACACAAAATGGCAACAATTGTGTCATTCCACATGTATGAGGTCTGTAGAATAGGCAAATTCATAGAGACAGAAAGCAGAATGGAGGTTATCAGGAGCTGGGCTAAGGGGGAATGGGAAATTATTATTTAATGGGTACAAGTTCTCTGCTTAGGAAGATAAAAGGATTCTAGAAATAGACAGTGATGATGGATTCACAACACTGTCAGTGTACTTAATGTCACTGAATCGTACACTTAAAAATGGCTAAAACAAATTTCATGCTATGTCTATTTCACCACCAACCAAAAAAAAAAAAAAAAAAAAAAACAAAAAAAAAAACCCCAAAAGCTGTTTAGGAAANAAACCCTCAAAGCTGATTAGGAATCATTTTGGTATATTTGTTCAGAATATTTGCTGTCGCTTGGCCAATTATGTTTTTCATAGAAATTAGGGGTCTTTGTTTGTCCCCAGTACACGTAATATAAATGTGTGAGTGTGTGTGCACACATGTGTGCCTATATAAAATAGCATTTCAGAAAATGGAAAAAGGTGGGGCGCCTGGGTGGCACAGTCGTTAAGCGTCTGCCTTCGGCTCAGGGCGTGATCCCGGCGTTCTGGGATCGAGCCCCACATCAGGCTCCTCCTTTAGGAGCCTGCTTCTTCCTCTCCCACTCCCCCTGCTTGTGTTCCCTCTCTCGCTGGCTGCCTCTGTCAAATAAATAAATAAAATCTTTAAAAAAAAAAAGAAAATGGAAAAAGGTATACACAGCATTCTGATTTATGAGACGAGGGAGTAAACGTAAAATTTACCTTTGTAATTTTGCTGAAGTTTACAGCAAAATATCCTTCTTGAGGTTTATTAAACTCTAATCATTTTCTTGAAAGATTAGCAGCAATTATCATTAAGGTTTAAGCATTTGACTGTGACTACTGCAATAAATCTTATTAAAATAACTGAAACATACTTTTTTCGCATGTGGCAACCTGTCTCTGAATCACAACCATCTGTAAGTGGTGATTGCCTGGTGCACACAGATGGGAGTAAAACAACGATCAGGCTATACCATTCTTTCATCATCGCTTGGTACCAAACAAACTGAAATCTGAGTCAGACTATTTGCATTTGAAAGATTCTATGATCGCTGTAATTAACAAATACTCGTTGGCTTCCCGATATAAAATGTGTGATAGGTACCTGACTGAAAATAACACTTGAACTGTGCAGCCTCTCTTTCTAATCTCTGACAGCCTATAAAAAAATCAGACGTTAACAATAGAGGAGCAGGTTTCAAGTTTTTATAGCACACAATTCCTTTACAGATTTAAGATGACAGAAGAAGGGAACAGCCTAATTTATTCTTCCTGGCTTGCGGCATGGAATCATGAAGGGTCTTGGTCCGTAACTTCAGGGCTACACTAAATTCCTGTCAGCCTGAATCAGTTACAAAGGTGAGCATCTGCCCCACGTTGCTTTTCCTTCAAGGCAGGAAACGACGGAGCCATGTTATCACAAAGCCCGAATCATTCAAAAAGAAAAAAGGAAACCAAAAATCAAGTTTAATATCTTTCCAGGTGTCATGACATCTTGGCTAATAACACTGACCCCAAATGTATTAATGATAAGAAAAGGGAACGAGATTTCAGTGCTGAGAAATGACACAGAGCAAGGAGTTTGGAGTTGAACAAGCCCTGCCTTCAAGCGTGTGCTAATTATGAAATATTTACTTAGGTCAAATTATTTAAACTTTGATAGCCTCACTTCCCTCATCAGTAAATTAGAGGAAATAAGATATTCACACACACACACACACACACACACACACACACACACACGAGTTCCCAGTGGCCAGAAATGTTTGAGTGAGGAAATCTAAAAAGGTGTTTAGGACATTGGCATAGAAACACTCCACACTCCTTTGTTAAATGAATAAATACTATGTCAAGGGGAGATGATAAGCCACCATCACATCTGTGTGAGTAATTCTGTCAGTGAGGTCTTTTTAAATCTTAATTTCAGATTATTTCTTACTTTGCCAAGAGTCCATTTCAGAATTAAAACCAAGGACCTAGATAGAGTCGGAATGTCAAGGCCCAAATACTGCTTCTTCCACTTAACTGCATGACTTTGGCAAGCTATTTGACTTCTCTATGCTGCACCTTACTCATCTATAAAATAGATACAAGAGTAATCCATTCAAAGTTTTGTTGGGAGTATTAAGTGGGTTAACATATTTAAGTAGTTTAGAACCGGGCCAGGCATCTATCACTGTCAATAATTATCAATTAGCCTCTATTTCTATATGAACAGGTCCCCAGTTATATAATAAAGGACACACATAGTCCTTGACCTCATGGAACTTACAGGCTACTAGAAAGACAGACATTTAAAAAATGCAGAGGCGCCTGGGTGGCTCAGTCTGTTCAGCCTTGGACTCTTGATTTTGGCTCAGGTCATGATCTCGGGGTCATGAGATCGAGCCCCATGTCTTGCTCCACAGTGGGCATGCAGCTTGCTTAAGATTCTCTCTCTCCCTCTCCCTCTGCTCCCTCCCTGACAAGTGCACGCGCACGCACGGTGTCTCTCTCTCAAAAAAGAAATACATATATACATACAACAATACATAACTGCAAGTTGAAAGAAAGAAAGAAAGAAAGAAAGAAAGAAAGAAAGAAAGGGAGGATCTGAGTATGATTAGGGCAGACCTCATAATATTTGAGCTAATTATTTCACCACAGGTTCTTCATCTGAAAGATCTCAAACTGTTAACTACACAGTAGCTATTAAAGGAAACACATAAGCATCATAATGTAAATGCCCTAGTACAAGGAAAACCTTGGTACATGTCAGTTTGTTTCTTCCCCTTTCTCCAGGATATCTGATCATTTAGATAAGTACTTGCCTTTTCACTGTTTGTCTAAAGATCATTATCATTATTATTATTATTATTATTATTGCAGGGAAAAGTTTCTTAACCTCAAATGACCTCATTCTTTGAGACGCCAGATGCTGAAGAATATTAAAATTATATTTAAGACAGTGTTACATTCAAATTAAGATGTATTTTCTGCTAGATTACATTTTTAAAAGACAGTCATCACATATTATATACACTTAGATATCAAATGACTGCATTTACATTTGAACCAAAATAAAAGATGAAAGTGGTTAATGAAGTTCTAATTCATTGCCTTGAATGTTTTTAGCCTACTACATCCAAATTATTTTTTTAAATAACTACCACTAGAAAGGCTAATGCAGTGCAGATGACTCCCCAAATATTTGCAATAGGTCACGTGAACGCCGCCGCGGCATCTCAACAATTGACTATAATAGATTTAAGGGAGAATGATAGGCTGCCTTGACATTTAAATAGATAATATTTTCTATTAAATCTTTTTTAAAAAACCTTGATTAACACCAGAAATATTTCTCACTTTACCAAAAGAAACCCTCATTAAGGAAATTTTCACTGAGTTACATACAATATGCTCATCTGTGCACCATGAACTTGTTTTTACTCTATATTCAAAGCTGTATGTTTATTTCTCTGTTCTAGTTCAGTTCTAAAAGCCAAAAATATGAAACAGATGTGGTGACTTTCTGTGTACTGTGAAGCACAATTATGCCTCTTTGAATTGCTTAGGCTAAACAGTTGCCCTCCCTAGAGCATATCCAAACTGCCTGAAATTCTTTACAGCCAAGAATCCAGCTTGCTACCTGTCAGGAACTAGAATTGGCAGGCCACAGCTGGTTGCTTGCAGTGGATGCTCCCTAACTGTCCTCCCAACCAAAGTCTGTGAAACATAAAAAAAATATATAGCAAAACCGCAGCTAAGTGGGTACGCTGTCTTATCCTTAAGAAAAGATGGAGCTGTCTGATAGTGCATACCAAGGTCCACTTTATGTGGACCACTTAACAACATTCAAAAAATAGTTTCATTTGTCCTGCTTCTGAGTTCACAGACAGCACGGGCAATAGCCAGGAGCAAATAAAGAAAAGCTTCCCAATTATTTGTCACAGCAATGACGCCTTTAAACCTGGATCTGCTAGATTAGTCTATGCATCAAAAGTGCAAATGTTGATTTTTCTTTTGCTGAGAATAGTTTAAAAACATGTGGAAATAGCTATAATTGAAGAGAAAGCTTGAAACAAATGGTAATTTTGTTCTCAAAAAGGAAACTTTCTTCAGGCTGTGGGAGGTGAGGAAAGGAAGTCTCCTTTTCTTCTAAAATGAGTGAATGCTGAAAATAATGGCATTCATACAATCTTGCATTGATCTTGTCAGTGTACAACTTCAAAAAGGTTTTAAAACAAAAGTTAGCAACAGACATTTATATAGAACATTTACGAGTGCCATGCTCATGGGGGTCGTAAGTTTGATATAAATTAAGCACATCAGCAATCTCATAAAATGTATGTTTTTCATCAAAGGGCACTGAGCATCCCCATTCACATATTCAGGGTTCCTTTATTCAATGGAGACCCAGGCTTACACCACATGCTAAGGATACTAAAAAGCAAAAACGATGTATGTGCTCCAAGATGCTCATACGGAGAAGGGGAAAGACATTCAAAAGACATGTAACAGAGACACCTGGGTGGCTCAGCCGGTTAAGTGTCCGGCTTTGGCTTGATCTCAAGGTCCTAGGATAGAGCCCTGCTTGGGGCTCCACACTCAGCAGGGAGTCTGCTTATCCCTCTGCCCATCCCCCAATATGTGCACTCTCGCGCGCTCTCTCTCTCTCTGAAATAAATAAAAATTTTTTAAATGTTTTAAAAATAAAAAATAATATTAAAGACATATAACAGATATGTAATACTTTTACTGCTAATGAGGACTCGTTTTCTCCTATATTCAGGCCTCTGGATCTTGGGATAATAGAAATGAAGATACGGAAGACAGAGACATTTGGCCTGCATCATCTTAGGAGATTTTATTATGTTCTGTACCTTGGAATCAGGCCAGTTTCAAACTAATTCTCAAATTACCATGACTTCTCTAACCAATTCCACCATACTTTAAAGATACCACTCATGGAAAGACATGAAAAGTGAGAGGGAACATCATCAGGGGGACTTGCCACCACTGCTCTTTTATTATGAGAGATATCTGATCCTTTCTGGTCATTTTCGGTTTGACTGACATCTTATGACTATTTTCATCCATCTAGAAAAACTGAAGGAAAAAACTGGTGTTTTTCCCCCCATCAACATCTTTGCTATGATCCAGCACTGTGCAGGCTATGAACCCTATACCCCAGACCCACCCTCAATTCTTGAGACTTTCTAGTGTCCTGGGTCACTTAAGTGAGGTTGTGCGTCCATATTCACTCAGAGAGGGTCAAGCCTCGCTAGAGAATAACAAACAGTAAAGCACAGTGCAGTGGCTGCCTCCCAAAGCTGAGCATCACCTATCTCAATGAGAAGGACAAGTGTCATAATTCCTGGCAACTGGTTTTATACGGCTGCAATTCAAGCAGAGAATGGATTCATCTGAGTGTTAGCTCTGCACGGTCTCAGCAATTAGCTCTAGTGGGGCTGGGTACTGTGGAGTACAGCAGAAAGACCAGTTTTGGAGCTCACCTCCACTCATCTCACTTAGAATTTGTCTGTCTGAAATCTAAACCAATGCTTTGAACTTAGATACAGGTAGTTTAATGCATGTGTCCTGTGATTCCACATCAAGGGATAAAGTAAAATATTCTTGGATGCTAAGTCCTTGAGGTATATGTAAACCAATCATTAAGTGTTCAACAGATCCAAATCAGTAAAACCTGTAAATGTATACTTGTCTAAAGTGAGTTCTATAAAAAGAGTTCTAGTTTTAGAAGTATGCTTATTGCACAAAATATTCTATTTCCACCAGTTGTGAGCAAAGAAACAATGACTCTTAAATCAAAACCACCCTAGCTTAACATTCAACAAAATAAGGGTAGACAAAGTTTGTCTCAGTTCTTAGTCTACTATGTTAATATTACATTTCAACAAATACAAATCTTATCATTGTTGTGATAATAGTGTATAAAAAGTATGCCAGGATCAATGAGGAAAAGATTACTTAGAGGAGTCAATAAAGTCCTTATCTAAGTCGCTACACTTACAGGGAGACTTGAGTTTTCCAGAGACAAAAGCAGGCAGGGAGCACTGCAGATTGAGACAACAGCCTGTGCTAAAGCCCAGCAGTCGGAAACCACATGAGAGCCTGGGACACGTGAGTGGAACTGAAATCAGAGAATGCAAGAGGTAAGGCATGTCAGCATGCAGGGGTGCAGGGACTTATCTCTCAGACCATGGAGCAGCATTCTATAATTTTAAGCAGTGGTGTAATGTGATCAGACAGTGAGCAGGGGTCGGAAGCATCATTTTCATTCACAAGTGCCACCACAAATACTGCTCTGTGTGTATAAATATATAATCCTGTATGTGCATAATTTGCATCACAAGCTGTTAGGTGCATTTCTCTCAGAAAAGTTTGGAAACAGTAACTCATCAATTGAACAGACAAGGTAGAGAGACCAAGGAAATATGCTGAATAGTTTCTACAGAAATCTCCAATTACAATGAACTTTAATTATTCAGGAATAAAATATGTTATTTGAATTCCAGGAATCTGAACTGTAGAACTTTCGATGTCACTGCCACATAAGCTATAAAGGGTAGTGTTTTTAAAACAGAAAGGGAAAGAAGTCTTTCAAATTGTAAAAATGATAATTATTTAACATAATGTTTGCCACCCCCATAATAGTTTCTCCTAAAGTGTGTGGAATAATTTATATATAAATATGTAGATGTATACAAACTGAAATGCCAAACATTGAAAAGAAACTCAAATGAGTGGGTATTTACATATGGAATAGAGCTCATAAGAAACCGTGCTTTTGTGATAATGAGATGTTTTCCAAGCTCTCCTTCATTCTGGAAATTTACTCAGAGACAAGCCCATATATTCATAAGACAACAAAGAAATTAAAAAGACAGACTTAGAAGTCTGAAAAGATAAGATCTGACATAAGAAATGGTCATCGTGCCATCTCAAGTTCAGTGATGGGTCAAAGAATGAAATGAAAAGTCCCAAGCCACAGAAGGAGGAAAATCCTTCAGCTAACCATCTCTGTAACTGATGGAAGGCATAAGCTATTCCAAGGCCAGTGAAACTTTAAATGCATTTAATTACGTTTCCTCTGTTTGGGCACATTCTGCAAGGATTGTTATCAATGTACAATCACAGGAAATCAACAGAAAAAAATAGTTTTCTCCCTAATATTTAGGAAATAGGTGCTGGTATCTATTACCTAAATAGAAAACAAGGTAATGAATTTTTCTTCAAATTTGCCTGAGAACTACTTTGTGTAAAAAATTCAACACGATGAAATCAACCACTTTGTTAGCAAGGTGGTATCTTCTCAGAGGGATATTATATTATGAAAGGAAAACAAGAAAAATGGCTTTAAAGCCGTATGTTATTTCCAACAAGGAAAGTAAGCATATCAATTACAAAACTATTACACTTCTCATCTTAAAGTTATATTCAAATTACTGACTTAATTAGTCAAGCTTCTTTCAGTTACAGAGGATAAAAACTCAACTCAAACCAGCTTAAAACAAAAAGGGAATCTATTATCTAACATGACAAAAGCATGTGCTGAATACAGTTGCTCTAATAAATTCATCAGAGCACTGTCTCTCTATCTTAAATCCATCTCCCCCTATCTTGGCTTTATTGTCAAATATGCCTTTCTCAAGCAGTGGGTAAGGATGGCTGCTAATAGCTCCAAGAGGACTTTTTATCAGTTTAGTAACCCAAATGGAAAGGGAGTGTTTCTTCCAATAGTTTCTTCTAAGGCCTCAAACTAACTTGGATTGAACCTAAGTAATACGCCCACTTCTCAATTGTTTGTTCTATCCAAGTATATGATACTGATTGGCAAGATCTGGCCTTCTCCCAGAGCCATGGTGAGTTGAATACTTCTGGGTAATACTGACCAAGACTGAAGAATTAATAGTAAAAAGACACACTGAATGGAAAAATGCATATTTTTCATTCCACAGATAAAATATCATGGATTTCTGAGTTGTTTCGTACATTTATTTTTAATGAAAGAACATTTCATAGTTTCAGTAAATTGCACTATCTCTAAGGACAGGCACTGTACCATGTTTATGCCCTGGCCGATGCTCTAAAGCCAAAGGAAAATATGGCAACTTTCATATTGCTGGCAAAATCAGGAGTGTTTCTTTTTTGGTGGGGTCTTTGTCTGGTTTGGGGATCAAGGTAATGTTGGCCTCATAGAATGAGTTTGGAAGTTTTCCTTCCATTTCTATTTTTTGAAACAGCTTCAAAAGAATAGGTATTAATACTTTAAATTTTTGGTAGAATTCTGCTGAGAGGCCATCTGGTCCTGGACTCTTGTTTCTTGGGAGATTTTTTATTACTGCTTCAATTTCTTTGCTGATTATGGGTCTGTTCAGGTTTTCTATTTCGTCCTGTTTCAGTTTGGTACTTTATATGTTTCTAGGAATGCATCCATCTCTTCCAGATTGCCTAATTTGTTGGCATATAGTTGCTCCTAATATGTTCTTATAATTGTTTTTCTTTGGTGTTGGTTGTGATCTCCCCTCTTTAATTCATGATTTTTTTTATTTAGGTCCTTTGTCTTTTCTTTTTGATAAGTCAGGCTAGGGGTTTATCTATCTTACTAATTCTTTCAAAGAACCAGCAAATAGTTTCATCAATCTATTCTACTGTTCTTTTGGTTTCTATTTCATTGATTTCTGCTCTAATCTTTATTATTTCTCTTCTCTTACTGGATTTAGGCTTTATTTGCTGTTCTTTTCCAGCTCCTTTAGGTGTATGATTAGGCTATGTATTTGAGACTTTTCTTGTTTCTTGAAAAAGGCTTGTATTGTTATATATTTCCCTCTTAGGACTGCCTTCGCTGCATCCCAAAGGTTCTGTAGAGTTGTGTTTTCATTTGTCTCCATGAATTTTTTAAATTCTTCTTTAATTTCCTGGTTGACCCCTTCATTCTTTAGACCACACACAAAAATAAACTCAAAATGGATAAATGCTAAGCGAAATAAGTCAAGCAGAGAAAGACAATTATCATATGGTTTCACTCATTTATGGAACATAAGAAGTAGGAAGATCAGTAGGAGAAGAAAGGGAAGAAGAAAGGGGGGTAAACAGAAGGCGGAAGGAACCATGAGAGACTATGGGCTCTGAGAAACAAAGAGGACTTCGGGGGTGGGGGGCGGGCAGGGAATGGGATAGGCTGGTGACGGGTATTAAGGAGGGCACGTATTGCATGTGCACTGGGTGTTATACACAAGTAATAAATCGTGGAACTTTAAAAAAAATAATTAATTAATTTTAAAAAAAGACCTAAATGTGAGACAAGAATCCATCAAAATCCTAGAAGAGAACACAGGCAGCAACCTCTTTGACCTTGGCCACAGCAACTTCTTACTAGACATATCACCAAAGGCAAGGGAAACAAAGGCAAAAATGAACTATTGGGACTTCATCAACATAAAAAGCTTTTGCACAGCAAAGGAAACAGTTAACAAAACCAAAAGATAACCGACAGAATGGGAGAAGATATTTGCAAATGTCTTATCAGATAAAAGGCTAGTATCCCAAATATATAAAGAATTTAACAACTCAACACCCAAAAACCAAATAATCCAGTCAAGAAATGGGCAGAAGACATGAACACATATTTCTCCAGAGATAACATACAAATGGCCAACAGACACATAAAAAAAATGCTCCACATCAATCGGCATGAGGGAAATACAAATCAAAACCACAATGAGATACCACCCCATATCCATCAGGATGGCTAAAATTAACAAAGTCAGGAAATGACAGATGTTGGCAAGGATGTGGAGAAAGGGGAACCTTCTTACACGGCTGGTAGGAATGCAAGCTGGTACAGCCACTCTGGAAAACAGTATGGAGTTTCCTCAAAAAGTTAAAAATAGAGCTACCCTACAACCCAGCAATTGCACTACTAGGTATTTACCCAAAGGATACAAACATAGTGATCCAAAGGGGCACCTGCACCCCAATGTTTATAGCAGCAAAGTCCACAATACCAAGACAATGTAAAGAGCCCAGATGTCCATCAACAGATGAATGAATAAAGAAGATGTGGTGTGTATGTGGTGTGTACATATATATATATATATATATATATACACAATGGAATATTACTCAGCCATCAAATAAATGAAATTTTACCATTTGCAATGACATGGATGGAACTGGAGAGTATTACGCTGAGCGAAATAAGTCAATCAGAGAAAAACAATTATCATATGATTTCACTCATATGTGAAATTTAAGAAACAAAACAGAAGATCATAGGGGAAGGGAGGGAAAATAAAATAAGATGAAATCAGAGAGGGAGACAAACCATAAGAGACTCTTAACTACAGGAAACAAACTGAAGGTTGCTGGAGGGGAGGTGGGTGGGGAGATGAGGTAACTGGGTGATCGGTATTCTTTTTTTAAGATTTTATTTATTTATTTGACAGAGAGAGAGACAGCCAGCAAGAGAGGGAACACAAGCAGGGGGAGTGGGAGAGGAAGAAGCAGGCTCCCAGTGGAGCAGGGAGCTCGATGCGGGGCTCAATCCCAGGTCCCTGGGATCACGCCCTGAGCCAGAGGCAGACGCTTAATGACTGAGCCACCCAGGCGCCCCAGAGTGATGGATATTAAGGACAGCACTTGATGTAATGAGCACTGGGTGTTATATTCAACTGATAAGTGACGGAACTCTACCTCTGAAGCTAATAATACATTATATGTTAATCAATTGAATTTAAATTTTTTAAAAATCAAGAGTATTCTTGGCCTCAGAATGATTCCATGTACTTTCTTTCTCACCTTTTATTTAGATCTAATTAGCTTAAAAATTATTTTCAAGACAGTCTACTGCAGACAGGTGCAGAGGGGAGTTACATACAGGTGACTACACAGGATGGTCATAAGAGGTCAAGGATAAAGCCCAATACGCAAAAAACTAAATTGATAACAAAAGTCCTAGTAAGTCAATAAAGTCAGGAAAGTAGTACTAGAAAGATGGGGTCTAGAATCTGGGAATTCAGAGGTTTAATAAGGACCACAGTAAGAAGGAAAAATTGTGATTCTAAGGAAGAGGATGTTTTTTGCAATCTTTTAAAATGGCTACTTAAAGCTGAATATTGAAAGAAAAGTTCTCACCAACTAGAAGTATATTTCCATTCCAAAGTAACAAAAGTGTTCCCGTGTGTGTTTTCATCCTATTTCATCCTATTTTCAGAAAAGGAAGAAGACTGGGGCTTTGTAAACTTCAAACAAATGAGACCAGGTGACCTTCAGAAGTCAATCCTAACCATGAACAATAATGAGATCATCACCTCAAATCTAAAAAATAAAAATAAAAAAAAATCTTTTAACATATTCCTATTTCTGGTATACAGAAAGATGTGGCTGAAGGCCACACTGATTGATACTGCTTAAATCATAGGGAATGTAGCATGGTCAGATTACTGGCAGACCCCCAGTTGGCTCAACTGTGGGTCTTCTCAATAATCACCCTCTCTAGGAGATCATGTGATTTGGGGCTGAGTCATAGTTTTACTCTTTAGCACTAAATATTGTTCATTCATATACCATAAATTAGGTGGGGGGAAGTGACCAAAGCTACAGTATTAAAAACTGAGAATTCTATTTAGTTCTCTGTCTGGAAGCCTTCGGATAGCTGTACAATAACTATTAATGATGAGTTCATGGCAATGCCAAGTTAAGCTACTTGTGGATTTTTGTAAACTTTCACTGTCTATAATGTTCCAGGTACTGTGCTAAATGTTAACATGATACACATTAACAAATAAATTTCCAAATAATGTGATCATTGTTATTCACAAATTCATGAAAAAGGTGACAAGGCTCATAGTAGAACATAGGAGAAAACGTGCTACCATTTCAATTAGATATAAGGATGCGTAGGCATTTGTCCACTTAAAAAGGTAAGAGAAGGGCATTGCTGGCAGAACATTCATTAAGACACAAAGACATAATATATTTGGTAAACAGAGCGCAGTGTTACTAGAGCACAAGCATGAAATAATAGGTGAGTGGCAATCTGACCTTTATCAGCATTTACAAGGAGCAATGTATACCAAAATAATTTTGTTTGAATTTCAAACTTAGTCATAAAGCCTTTTCTTTAAAAAAGTGAAGATGATCTCTTCATATTCAATTTTTGAGTACTATAAGTGTACCACCAGTTTGGAAGGAGGACCAAGGTGAACAGGAGATAGGTAGGAAGCAACTGCCCACACAAGAAATAATGGGATAGCAGTAGAATGGAAAGAAACTGAATTAAAGAGATAGAATTGGCGGAATTTGATGACCAATTTCGAGTAATTGTGGAAGGAGTGAAAATAATTGATAATATATCCAAGACTTCTAACTTTTGAAACTTAAAAAAAAAAAGGTGAAACCATTAACTAAACTTAAGTTTTTAAAAAGTGGAGCAACTGTCCACCAAATTCATGCTTTCCTTCTACCTAGGCATGCCAGTGGACTACATTTCCCAAATCTCTTTGCAGTTAGCTGGATCCTAAAACAAGCAGATCTTTTGGAAGTACCTCTCATACATTAAGGCAGTTAAATATGGACTTAAAAATTTGGAGCTCAGGAGAAATGTCATGTTGGAGATAGGACTGAGGATCACAATATATGACTCAAGCCATGAGAATGAGTGGAGGACTTGCTTTAGACCACCACACCAGACTTAACCCTTGACAAGTCACCAATTATTACTTATTTGATCTTATTCCTATATCATTATATATAAGATTAAAAGACCTTGAAAATATAACTGAATACATTATATTGAAAAACAATGGCAAGGAAAATCTAACACTATTGTTTCTCTATCATCTGTGATCAGATGCAGGAGATACAAAGGGCTAGACAGGAAGTAGCTAATGTGATTTTATTCCACTCTACAATCATGTAGCACCTATCTAGAGCTGATTTTCCCCACTATCAGTACTAATAAATAAAAAGCTCAGATACTGTTATATTTATTTCTTTATATCCCACCACTTTGCGAAACAAGTTGAGTCATCCCAAATACTATATTCTGCAACATATGGAAATTTTACCCAACTGTTGAAGAGCTATATGTGTACCTATGTATAAACATATATGTAAATAATACATAATTTACTGTACTTTTATATATAAAATGTTTAGAATATACATTAATCTGCTCCTTTGCTCATCTGAGATGTGAACAGAGTAAGACAAAAATGGGAAAATATGGAAATGCAATCTCTGGGGGGAAAAAATGCCATTCTATTAACATTTAGAAATGCTTCCATTAACTTCTAGGAGGAATTAATAATTACAGGAATTAAAAATTCCTATCTTAGTTAAACTATAAAGATTAAATAGTCTGTGTCTAAGCAGCATTATTTTGTGGTATTACTTTGATCTAGGAACTGAAACTCCCCACCTGAAAAGCTACTACTTCCAGGAAATTGCTCCACGAAAATTATAAGAATATAGGAGGGAAAATACTGATACTTTAGCTATCCCTTGCTTTATTCTTTATTCGACTATTTCCCATTTAAGTACTGACCAAGTTTGCTTTCACTTAGTTTCAGAGAGCCTGCAGGCAAAAAATTATAAGGTGTCTGAATTATTTATTTTAAAACTTTAAAGGTATCTGAGGTATATCCTATATTTTATAGACTTTGAATGGATCAGTGTCAACTACTAGAAATGTAGGCTCAATGATCCTATAAGCCCAAATGGCCATTCTGTACCCAAATGAAAAATGTCACATGAGCCCTTTGGCCTTGGAGAATCTAACCCAGAACTGGCTTATTTATGGGAATTACATGCTTTAGTCACTAATAAATCTTACAACCATAATCTATGAAGAAACAGATTTTCTTTATATCAAGTTATGGAAGTCAGTGATGGCTGTGAGGTGAGCCACTTAGAAAGCAGTCTGTAAATCCAACTCTATTAGGTAAGCCTTTTAAGAACATTTTCCTCTTAGCAACAGAAGGAACGGTACTTCAGTTTAGATTTTATTTCCTTATGGAACATATTCTAGTGGTAAAAATGACTGAATATTTTGTGACTCTGAAATGCATTAATTAAAACATAATCTGTTCCTTAAGAACTCTAAATGTTTCTAAATTTGAGATGTACAACTGGGATATCCCAAACTAAATTGAGACTGCTTAAAAAGTAACTCCAGGGGCGCCTGGGTGGCACAGCGGTTAAGCGTCTGCCTTCGGCTCAGGGCGTGATCCCGGCGTTATGGGATCGAGCCCCACGTCAGGCTCCTCTGCTGGGAGCCTGCTTCTTCCTCTCCCACTCCCCCTGCTTGTGTTCCCTCTCTCGCTGGCTGTCCTATCTCTGTCAAATAAATAAATAAAATCTTTAAAAAAAAAAAAAAGTAACTCCAAACCTTTCTGGAAAACTGATGCATGCACCTGCATGGTCTTTATAACATGTGAGGATAACCTGAACATAATACCTACCTGCAAGTTCAAACCATTTATATCTTAAAATTTAAGGTGCACTTAAACCCCCAAGAAAAGTTTTAACTTCATAGAAGCTACAATTTGCATGTTGACCTCTTTTTAAAAGTTCAGGTTTCTAATTCAAGATGGCAGACTGTATATGTTCATTTCCCTGCCTTCCTAGAATTACAATAATAGAAATGAACAAGAGGGACTAGATTGACTAGTACAGAGACTAGGAGAGGAGCAATCAGGAAATCAAAGAATTTTCACAACTTAGAAGCAAAAATCAGATACGATAGTGTAGACTGAAAAGCCACAGAAGACTGCAGCCAAGGTGGAAGCTACTGTAATGGCAGAGTCCCAGAGGGGTGCCAAGTTTGGAATCAATAAGGACAGGAAACAGCAGAATGCACAGAGCTGTAATCAAGGAGATGAAATGAAAGGACTTTTCATGGACCAGTCAAGTGAGCTCTTCCTTCAAGTCCTTCTCTTCCTTCTCATAAAGTATCAGGCAGCAGCATTTGCCCCAGGATAAAACCATAGAAACACTAAAGAAAGTGAAGGATCTTCTGGGATGAGCTAAGACTCTGAGAAAGATGTAGAGTGGAGACTGAGGTAAATCCAGACTCTACACCCAACACATATGGAGAGAAGCAACACATGTGAAGAGAAGCCAGATCTTTGGAAAGTAGAGCACTCCTTACTATTGATAGATTTTTAATGCCCATGGAGGCTTTTTTGTAGAGTTCACTATTATTTGTGCTTTGTTTGGTGCTTAGCTTATTAAAAATCATCTCTCTAATATAAAACACTTTGCAAGGCAATTTTTCTCAAGGATTTTGACATTGGATACAAAGTTGATTAATTAAAAACCCTTTACAAATTTAAACTGCAATTACAAATGTAATATGACTAAATCTTTTAAACACTTCCAATCCCTTAAACAAAGATAAACTTGCATAAACACAGTAACTGCTTTCCTCTCCTTATCTTACACTTCTCTAGGTTTCACTGATTCTACAAGATCTTGCTTATTTTAATTCCAAGGCTTTTAATCATTTTTAAACCAGAAAGCGTAGGAATACAATCTTACGAAAACAAAATTGTAGACCTAGGCTGTATATAGCTGACACTGGAGGTGGAACATAGAGCCTGACGACACAGTTCAAAAAGCATACCCAAGTCATCGATCACATGGTTGAACTACTTTTCCCCATGAAGTCTTTAAGACATTTTGCCTTTCCCAGAGATAAGATGTTCTTGAAGAGTGAAATAACCAACTATATCTGACCAATTTTCCTATAATTATGATCTACACACTCTGGCTATTGGTGTTATTAAAAATGCCAGGACCTCTTATCAGTATTTTATTATAATTAACAGGGCCATAAAAACTAAAAGCTTTGTCTTCCAGAGATAAAGAATAAGTTCTGCTTATTTCATTATTTCTAAGACATTCCTTTTTCTTCCCCACATTTAACATCTTTGAAATTTGGGTACATCTTACGATGAAGGGTATCAAGTCCTGGCCAACCAGGAGCAGGTGTGACAGTGTTGTCACTGCTTGCTCTTGCATTTACTTGGTTTCTATCCCAAGAAGTAGGGATACTTTGAGGAAGAATTATGAGACTTGGTTATTGACTGAAAATTTTCCATTGATATCTTCTGTTAAAAAAACGAAAATACCGGAGTGCCTGCGTAGCTCAGTCGTTAAGCGTCTGCCTTCGGCTCAGGGCGTGATCCCGGCGTTCTGGGATCGAGCCCCGCATCAGGCTCCCCCGTTGGGAGCCTGCTTCTTCCTCTCCCACTCCCCCTGCTTGTGTTCCCTCTCTTGCTGGCTGTCTCTCTCTCTCTAATAAATAAATAAAATCCTTAAAAAAAAACACACACGAAAATATCAGTAACAAAACTTACTGAAGGCGTGTCATTGGTTTAGAAGAAAATCTCAGAATGAGTGTAGCATATTTCTAGAAAATGCTGTATTACCAATGCTCTGAATACTAAAAAAGGTAAAATTATGTAGAAAAACACAAACACTAATAATTTTGAGCCAATAAGTGGTTCAGAAGACTCAGAAATGTAAAAAAGTTTTAGTTATACCTTAACCCATTATTTTGTTTATGTTTTCCTTTTTAGGTATGCACAGTATTAAAATTGTGTCTAATCAAGTCCAAATATTCTAAATATTAAGAATATTAATCTTTGCTAGGATATAACTGGCAGTGATTTTTTTTTCCCTTAGTGGTATAAAAAATGATGCATCTTATACTCAAAGGCACCCTAGATCTGGTGACATAGAGTTGCTGTCATTTCAAGAAAATTTAGCTGTTTTAATCATTCCTAAATCACAATGTTGGACTCTATTTCCAATTGATTAAAACGTTTGACATTTGTAATTAATAAGCCAAGGTTCTGGTCTACACAGTTATTCTAATCTCTCCTAAACTCTTCGTTATGCTCCTGCTGCAATCACAATTCCCCCCCATAATTGTGTGGCTCCCTCACCAATTTGATTGTGTCCTGATTACAGATAGAAACAACTACATATGATGTTTTATAAACAAACATATGCTTAAAATAAAAACAAAACATCCATACTTTCCTACTTACTAAAATCAATAAAATTTAAGCATAACTTAGTATGTTCATCCTTCTCTTATATTTTACCTGATTTTACATTAATTACATAGCCATCTAATCTTTTATTCCTAAATATTAATGGATAATAATAAACCATTTCAGAAAAACTGACAACAAAAAAGAGAAAGATCAAGTTGAACAAATGAAAAAAAAATTACCCATGGTTGAAGGGAGAGAATTCTGGAAGAGAGGATACATAACAAAAATTGCAATTGGCTTTATCACAAGATTTGAAGCAGCTACTGTATCCGCAAAGTGAGAATAAGCTGCTGTGGGCAAAAGGAGCAATCAAAGAGCAAGAATCCTGGGGCGCCTGGGTGGCACAGCGGTTAAGCGTCTGCCTTCGGCTCAGGGCGTGATCCTGGCATTGTGGGATCGAGCCCCACATCAGGCTCCTCCACTATGAGCCTGCTTCTTCCTCTCCCACTCCCCCTGCTTGTGTTCCCTCTCTCGCTGGCTGTCTCTATCTCTGTCAAATAAATAAATAAAATCTTTAAAAAAAAAAAAGCAAGAATCCTTAAAAATTAAAAGATAAAAATGAAGATAAAATGAATTTAAAAAGAAGAAAATACAATTGATGAAATGAGAAACGAATAAAAGGGTTAAGTAATAGGCAACCTTGAAAAGCAAATGAAGGATCTGGAAGAAAAGCTCAAAGAAAGTCTTTGAATATAGAAATAAAAAGCAAAAATAGAAAATATGAGAGAAAAGTTGAGATAGAATAAAAGCATAAAATCTTATATCCATCATAAGAATCTGAGAGAGAGAGAAACCAAAAAATCATAAGATAAAGATATTCTCAAGAAGATATATTTGAGTTGAGGAAAGAAATGAATCTTTAGGCTGATAGACCCTGACAGGCTGAATTTAAAATTTATATACAAATAAAATATAAAAACTTCATTCAGGCATGTGTCAGAAAAATTTTAGAACTTTAAGGAAAAAAAAAAGTTTACAGTCTCTCAAAGAAAAAAAAAGTTACCTAAAGCAAAACCAATATTGGAGTTGCACTGTATTACTTTTTGGTTCTGAATACTAGGCTAATGAAAAAACAAACAAAACTCTAAGATTCTGAAAGGAAAACAATGATTTGAGCCTCAAATCCTTTACAAAACTAATCAAACAACTATGAAAATAGAGAGGAGACTTTTTCAGACATTCAAGGAGTCAAAAGATTAACTTCACATGCAGCCTCCTTAAAGAAATTGTGTAAAAGATCGGCAAACACCGTGAGATATACTGATCCACCATCCATTCTCTTTTTTATTAACAGGTATCTATTTTATTGAGGGTGTTAATGCTGTAGCTAAAATTTGACACACTCACTTATAGGTAGAGGGCCAGTGAAATGCTAACAGAAACATAGGTAAAACTCCTGTGAAAGTTCCTTAAAGATTGAGAGGCTTAGCTACAAAGAGACTTTTGCTCCTTCTTCCTGTGACTTCGCCCAGCCAAAATGTGGACAGTATGGAGCTTCAGTAAACATCTTAGGGAGGAGACCCTGACAGCAAAAACTATGCTTTATGGATGGTGGAATATAAACTTAGAATCTGTTTGTGTTCCTAAATACCATGGAGCTACCATATCAGAAATAAACTGCCTGCAACTAATATTCATCTTGTAATCGTGAAATATATAGATAAGAAAATGTATGTAAAGTACTTGTACAGTTTAATGAATATAATGAAATGGAAATCCATGTGCCATTTCACCATCTAATTTAAGAATTAGAAAATTACCATTAGGAATATCTGTATAATGTTCTCTGTTCACAACATATTTTTTCCTTCACAGAAATATTCACCATTCTGACTCTAGGTCAATTATTTACTTTTCCCTATAGCTTTATCACTTATATGTATCCTTAAAATATATTATTTAGTCTTATATTTTTTCACATTCATATACTGTACATTCTCTTTTTTTGTCAACTTTTTTTTATTAACATATAATGTATTATTTGTTTCAGGGGTACAGGTCTGTGATTCATCAGTCTTACACAATTCACAGCACTCACCATAGCACATACCCTTGCCAATGTCCATCACCCAGCCACCCCATTCCTCTCACCCTCCCCCACTCCAGCAACACTCAATTTGTTTCCTGAGATTAAAAGTCTCATATGGTTTCTCTCCCTTTCTGGATTCGTCTTATTTCATTTTTTTCCTCTCTTCCCCTATGATCCTCTCCCTTGTTTCTCAAATTCCACATATCACTGAGATAATATATTAATTATCTTTCTCTGACTTACTTCACTTAGCATAATACCCTGTAGTTCTATCCATGTCATTGCTGTTCTTTGGGTGTTGAGTTTGATAGGTTCTTTGTCATTTGAAAATATCTTCTCCCATTCTGTTGGTTATCTTTTGGTTTTGTTGACTGTTGCCTTTGTTGTGCAAAAGCTTTTTATCTTGATGAAGTTCATTTCTGCCATTGTTTCCCTTGCCTTTGGCAATGTGTCTAGTAAGAATTGGCTGCAGCCGGCCGAGGTCAAAGAGGTTGCTGCCTGTGTTCTCCTCAAGGATCTTGATGGACTACTGTCTCACATTTAAGTCATTCCTCCGTTTTGAGTCTGTTTTTGCGTGTGGTGTAAGGAAGTGGTCCAGTTTCATTCTTCTGCATGTGGCTGTCCAATTTCCCCAACATCATTTGTTGAAGAGACTTTTTTTCCATTGGATATTCTTTGTCCTGCTTTGTCAAAGATTAGTTGACCACAGAGGTGAGGGTCCAAGGGTCCATTTCTGAGTTCTCTTCTGTTCCCTTGATCCATGTGTCTGTTTTTGTGCCAGTACCATACTGTCTTGATGATTACAGCTTCGTAATAGAGCTTGAATTGTGGAATTGTGATGCCACCAGCTTTGGTTTTCTTTTTCAACCTCCTCTGGCTATTCGAGGTCTTCTCTGGTTCCATACAAATTTTAGGGTTATTTGTTCCATTCCTATGAAAAAAGTTGATGGTATTTTGATAGGGATTGCATTGAGTGTGTGGATTGCTCTAGGTAGCATAGACATTTTAACAATATTGTTCTTCCAGTCCATGAGCATGGAACGTTTTTCCACTTCTTTGTGTCTTCCTCAAGTTCTTTCATGAGTATTCTGTAGTATTCTGAGTAGGGATCCTTTGCCTCTTTGGTTAGATTTATCCCTAGGTATCTTAGGGTTTGGGGTGCAATTGTAAATGGGATCGACTCCTTAATTTCTCTTTCTTCTGCCTTGATGTTGGCGTATAGAAATGCAACTGATTTCTGTGCATTGGTTTTATATCCTGCCACTTTACTGAATTCCTGTAGGAGTTCTAGCAGTTTTGGGGTGGAGTCTTTTGGGTTTTCCACATAAAGTAGCATATCATCTGCAAAGAATGAGAGTTTGACTTCTTCTTTGCCGATTCTTTGCCTATTCGGATGCCTTCTATTTCTTTTCGTTGTCTGATTGCTGAGGCAAGGACATCTAATACTATGTTGAACAGCAGTGGTGATAGCAGACACCCTTGTCATGTTTCCAATCTTAGGTGAAAAGCTCTCGGTTTTTCCCATTGAGAACGATATTCACTGTGGGTTTTTCATAGATGGCTTTTATGATATTGAGCTATGTTCCCTCTGTCCCTACACTGTGCAGAGTTTTAATCAAGAAAGGATGCTGTACTTTGTCAAATGCTTTTTCTGCATCTATTGAGAGGATCATATGATTCTTGTCCTTCCTTTTATTAATGTAATGTATCACATTGATTGATTTGCAGTTGTTGAACCAAACTTGCAGCCCAGGATAAATCCCACTTGGTCGTGTTGAATAATCCTTTTAATGTACTGTTGGATCCGACTGGCTAGTATTTTGGTGAGAATTTTTGCATCCATGTTCATCAGGGATATTCATCTGTAATTCTCCTTTTTGATGGGGTCTTTGTCTGGTTTTGGGATCAAGGTAATGCTGGCCTCATAAAATGAGTTTGGAAGCTTTCCTTCCATTTCTATTTCTTGGAATTGTTTCAGAAGAATAGGTATTAATTCTTCTTTAAATGTTTGGTAGAATTCCCCTGGGAAGGCATCTGGCCCTGGGCTCTTGTTTGTTGGGTGTACATTCTCTTATGACTTATTTTCAATTGATCAACATATTCTTCATACTCACTCATGTTGATACATGCAGGCTGTAGGTATTTATTTTTCACTACTTTGTAGGATTCCACTGTATAAATGTACTCCATTTTACCCATTTTCCTACTGATATACACTGGGGTTGTGTCCAGTTATTTTGTTGTCATTGTTGTTGCTGCTGCCTGTTTTGCTATTACAAACAACAGCGCTTTGAATGTTCTTGCATATTTATTCTGATGCTAATTTGTAAGATCTCCTGATATATACCTACAGGTGGAACTGCTGAATCATAGGATATCCACATACTCCTATTAATAATGCTCTTTTCCAAACTGATTGCACCCATTTATACCCACTTCAGCAGTATATGAAAGTACTTAGTCCTCCACATCCTCTTCAAAACTTTTATTCTCCAATTTTAATTTGCCTGTCTAGTGATTATAAACTCATACCTCATTCTAGTTTTACTTTGCATTTCCTTGATTTTAATGAGATTGTTAAATATTTCATATTTTCATGGTTTATTTCTCTTTTTGCCCCCTGGGAAATATGTATTCATGTGTTTTGTCCATTTTTGGTTAGGTTATGTTTTTTTATTCTCCTACATTCTGAAAGCTGCTTTTGTCAGCTACCTAGGTTTCGAATACCTTCTCACAATCTGTAGCTTATCTTTTGACTCTACAATGTCTTTGATGATGAGGTAATCTTACTAATACAGTTGAATATAGCAACTCCAAGAAGTCAAGGGATCTTAAATTTAAATTTTGTCTTGCAGGTAATTTTGGAGGGGTAATCACTAAAGTGTGAGAATGGAACGCATTTTTAGATTGATTAATATTTTTTAAATATTTAGAAATACTACACGTGGTCCTCAGTTCAAACTCTCACCTTACGCCCTAAGGTGATAGGAGTGTTTGCCTTCTAGGATGGACCTTTGCAGCTCTCTCACCCTGCTTTAGCTTCCACCTTTTCTCCTCCTGTCAGTTTTAGTAGCTGACAAAGCCATCATAGCCTGGAAAATCTTAAAAACGAGAGTTTCACATAGAATAGATCCAGTATGAACCTGAGACTGTCTACTTTTCAAAGTTTGCATTTACCCTCTGTGAGGTGCTTTCTATACCAAGATTTCCAGCCACAGTATGAAAGTAGACACATAGCAGCCAGACCAATTCTCTTAAACATAAGAGATAATGGAAATCTCTTGCTGAAAACCTTCCAATGGCTTCCTGTCACACCCAACAAATCAAAAGTTCTCTCCCTGGCCTCTAAACCCCACTTGGTTTATCCACTGATCACATTTCTGGTCTCTCACTTGAAATCCTACTATTCTCCCCTGTACTCACTTCAGTCTACTCCAGGATGCCCGCCTTTGCGAAATTCCCCAAAAATTCTGTGTTTCTGCTGAAGGAATTTTGACTTGACATTCCCTCTGCCTGGAGTGCTTTTCCTCCTGAAGGCTCAGTTACAAGTTTCATTTTGATTTCTTTTCAAACTCATCTTTCTGATAAAGGCCTTTCCTGGCACTCTAAAATATATCCTGCTGTGCATTATATTTTTTATGAAATTTATCAATATTTCACTCTTTATTATATATTTCTTCTTATTTAATGACAATATGTCCTATTAAAATGTAAGCTGTATGAGCACAGGTACTTTGTTTAGTTCATATCTGTATGCTCTAACCCTCAAACATGCCTTTCTAAGACTTCATGTAAAAGGTATTCAATAAGGAGGGGGTTAAGATGGCGGAGGAGTAGGGGACACCTTTTTCAGCCGGTCCCCTGAGTTGAGCTGGATAGGTACCAGACCAGCAGGAATATCCACGGAATCAGCCTGAGACGCAGGAAGATACATCTGGATCTCTACAAATGAACATCTCCAGCGCTGAGTATCGAGGTACGAAGCGGGGAGCCGTGAAACCGCGCACAGATATCGGAAGCTAAACAGAAGGGGGAGGGAGCCGCCGTGTCAGGGCGCCGGGAAGCGGTAGCCACCTACAAGGGGGAGCGGACAGACCGCGGACCCGCACGCTTGAGACAGCAGGCTGAGAAGGGAGCTCCGGGAGCGCACGCGGGACGGCTGGCGGTTGGCGGGCCACCTGCACGGGGGAGCAGGCGGACTCGCGGACGGCACCCGCGAGACAACAGACTTAGAACGCGAGCTCCAGGAGCGCGCGCGCAGGGCGGCTGGCGGGCCACCTGCACCGGGGAGCGGGCGGACCGCGGACCCGCACTCTGGAAACGGCAGACTGAGTCCGTGAGCCGGGAGCGTGCACCACCAAGCATCTCACGGAGCTCCGGAGCTCCGGTGTGCTCACTGGATCGAGGCTGAGACCGGGAGCTCCGGGAGCGTCCGCGGGGCGGCTGGCGGCTGGAGGGCCACCTGCACGGGGGAGCAGGCGGACTCGCGGTCAGCACCCGTGAGACACCAGACTGAGACGGGGAGCTCCGGGAGCCCGCGCGGGGCGGCTGGCGGCGGGCGGGGTTGGAAACACAAAGGACAGAGACGTGCCGGCCCTGGAAGTGAGGGCTGGGACGCCGGGTGTGGGGCGCACAGCCCGGGATGCTGCAGGGTTGAGCAGCACCAACAGAAACAGAGTTAAAGTGGCCAGAACATCAGTGGAGAACGATCCGCGATCCCTCTGTTCTGAGACAGAGGCTGAATTTCAGCCGCTGCTGCTCTCTCAGAAGAGGCATAGCAAACCGCCAGGGAAAGCCGCCAGAGAACAAAAGCCCGGAAATACCGGCTCACAGGGTGCCCATCCCCATCCCCCCTCGCAAGGGACACAGAGACTCTACCCAAACAGGGTTTTCTGAGTACCTGCAGGCAGGCCCCTCCCCCAGAAGGCAGGCTGAAAAATCAAGAAGCCCACAACCCGGAGCGCCTGAGTGGCGCAGTCACCAAGCACCTGTCTTCGGATTAGGGTGTGATCACAACGCTCCGTAAGGAGTCCTTCATCGGGCTTCTCCACCGGGAACCTGCTTCTTCCTCTCCCACTCCTCTGCTTGGGTTCCCTTTCTTGCTGACTGTCTCTCTCTCTCTCAAATAAATAAATAAACTCTTTAAGGAAGAAGCCCACATCCCTAAGATCTCTATAAAACAAGGGCGCACGGCCTGGGTCCCAGTCAACACTTGGGCTCTGGACAACCCTGCAATCTCTCTTCATCAGAATGACGAGAAGGAGAAGTCCCCCCCAGCAAAGAAAAGATAATGAGTCTGTGGCCTCTGCCACAGAATTGGCCTCGGCCACAGAATTAATACATATGGATGTATCCCAATTATCAGAAATGGAATTCAGAGCAACAATGGTCAAGATGATGAGTAAACTTGAAAAAAGCATCAGAGAAAGCGTTGCTGAGAATATAGAATCCCTAAGGGCAGAAATGAGAGCGAATCTGACAGAAATTAAAAATTCTATGAGCCAAATGCAGTCAAAACTAGAGGCTCTGACGGCCAGGGTCACCGAGGCAGAGGAACGCGTTAGCGAATTGGAGGATGGGTTAGTAGAAGAAAAAACGAAAATAGAAGCTGGTCTTAAAAAAATCCACGCCCACGAATGTAGATTACGGGAGATTACTGACTCTATGAAACGATCCAATGTCAGAATCATCGGCATCCCTGAAGGGGTGGAGAAAAACAGAGGTCTAGAAGAGATATTTGAACAAATTGTAGCTGAAAACTTCCCTAATCTAGCAAGGGAAACAAGCATTCGTGTCCAAGAGGCAGAGAGGACCCCATCCAAGCTCAACCAGGACAAACCTACGCCACGGCATGTCATAGTGCAATTCGCAAATATTAGATCCAAGGATACAGTATTGAAAGCGGCCAGGGCAAAGAAATTTCTCACGTACCAAGGCAAAGGTATCAGGATTACGTCAGACCTGTCTACAGAGACCTGGAATGAGAGAAAGGCTTGGGGGGGCATTTTTAAAGCTCTTTCAGAGAAAAACATGCAGCCAAGGATCCTTTATCCAGCAAAGCTGTCATTCAGAATTGATGGAGAAATAAAGACGTTCCAAAATCGCCAATCATTAACCAATTTCGTAACCACGAAACCAGCCCTACAGGAGATATTAAGGGGGGCTCTATAAAGGTAAAAAGGCCCCAAGAGTGATACAGAGCAGCAAGTCACAACCGATACAAAGACTTTAAAGAGAAATGGCATCATTAAAATCATATCTGTCAATAATCTCTATCAATCTAAATGGCTTAAACTCTCCCATAAAACGCCACAGGGTTGCAGATTGGATAAAAAGACATGACCCATCCATTTGCTGTCTACAAGAGACTCATTTTGAACCCAAAGATGCATTCAGACTTAGAGTAAGGGGATGGAGTACCATCTTCCACGCAAATGGACCTCAAAAGAAAGCTGGAGTAGCAATTCTCATATCAGATAGACTGGATTTTAAACTAGAGGCCATAGAGAGAGATACAGAAGGGCACTATATTATTCTTAAAGGAAGTATTCAACAAGTGGATATGACAATTATTAATATATATGCCCCCAACAGGGGAGCAGCAAGATACACAAGCCAACTCTTAACCAAAATAAAGAGACATATAGATAAGAACACAGTAATAGTAGGGGACCTCAACACCCCACTATCAGAAATAGACAGAACACCCTGGCAAAAACTAAGCAAAGAATCAAAGGCTTTGAATGCCATACTCGACGAGTTGGACCTCATAGATATATATAGAACACTACACCCCAGAACCAAAGAATACTCATTCTATTCAAATGCCCATGGAACATTCTCAAGAATAGATCATGCTCTGGGACACAAAACAGGTCTCAGCCAATACCAAAAGATTGAAATTATCCCCTGCATATTCTCAGACCACAACGCTCTGAAATTGGAACTCAACCACAAGGAAAAACCTGGAAGAAACTCAAACACTTGGAGGCTAAGAACCATCCTGCTCAAGAATGACTCGATAAACCAGGAAATCAAAAAACAAATTAAACAATTTATGGAGACCAACGAGAATGAATACACAACGGTCCAAAACCTATGGGATACTGCAAAGGCAGTCCTAAGGGGGAAATACATAGCCATCCAAGCCTCACTCAAAAGAATAGAAAAATCTAAAATGCAGTTTCTATATTCTCACCTCAAGAAACTGGAACAGCAACAGAGGGACAGGCCTAACCCACTGACAAGGAAGGAGTTGACCAAGATTAGAGCAGAAATCAATGAATTAGAAACCAGGAGCACAGTACAGCAGATCAACAGGACTAGAAGCTGGTTCTTTGAGAGAATCCATAAAATTGACAGACCACTGGCAAAACTTGTCCAAAAACAAAGAGAAAGGACTGAGATTATTAAAATTATGACTGAAAAGGGAGAGGTCACGACCAGCACCATTGAAATTGCAAGGATTATTAGAAACTTTTATCAACAGCTATATGCCAAAAAACTAAACAATCTGGAAGAGATGGAGGCCTTCCTGGAAACCTATAAACTACCAAGACTGAAACAGGAAGAAATAGATTTCTTAAATAGGCCAATTAACTATGAAGAAATTGAGTCAGTGATAAACAACCTTCCAAATAATAAAACTCCAGGCCCAGACGGTTTTCCTGGGGAATTCTACCAAACATTCAAAGAAGAAATAATACCTATTCTCCTAAAGCTATTTCAAAAAATAGAAACAGAAGGAAAGCTACCAAACTCATTCTATGAGGCTAATATTACCTTGATCCCCAAACCAGGCAAAGACCCCCTCAAAAAGGAGAATTACAGACCGATTTCTCTAATGAATATGGATGCCAAAATCCTCAACAAGATCCTTGCTAATAGAATCCAACAGTACATTAAAAGGATTATCCATCATGACCAAGTGGGATTCATACCTGGGATGCAAGCATGGTTCAACACTCGCAAATCAATCAATGTGATACATCATATCAACAAGAAAAGACTCAAGAACCATATGATCCTCTCAATTGATGCAGAAAAAGCATTTGACAAAATACAGCATCCTTTCCTGATTAAAACCCTTCAGAGTGTAGGAATAGAGGGTACATTTCTCAATCTCATAAAAGCCATCTATGAAAAGCCTACTGCAAGCATTATTCTCAATGGGGAAAAGCTGGAAGCCTTTCCCTTAAGATCAGGAACACGACAAGGATGCCCACTCTCGCCACTATTATTCAACATAGTACTAGAAGTCCTTGCAACAGCAATCAGAAGACAAAAAGGGATCAAAGGTATCCAAATCGGCAAAGAAGAAGTCAAACTGTCTCTCTTTGCAGATGACATGATACTCTATATGGAAAACCCAAAGGAATCCACTCCCAAACTATTAGAAGTTATAGAACAATTCAGTAAGGTGGCAGGATACAAAATCAATGCCCAGAAATCAGTTGCATTTCTATACACGAATAACGAGACTGAAGAAAGAGAAATTAGGGAATCCATCCCATTTACAATAACACCAAAAACCATACGTTACCTTGGAATTAACTTAACCAGAGACGTAAAGGACCTATATCCTAGAAACTATAGATCACTTTTGAAAGATATTGAGGAAGACATAAAAAGATGGAAAAATATTCCATGCTCATGGATTGGAAGAATTAACATAGTTAAAATGTCCATACTACCCAGAGCAATCTACACTTTCAATGCTATCCCGATCAAAATACCGAGGACATTTTTCAAAGAACTGGAACAAATAGTCCTTAAATTTGTATGGAACCAGAAAAGGCCCCGAATCTCCAAGGAACTGTTGAAAAGGAAAAACAAAGCTGGGGGCATCACAATGCCGGATTTCGAGCTGTACTACAAAGCTGTGATCACAAAGACAGCATGGTACTGGCACAAAAACAGACACATCGACCAATGGAACAGAATAGAGAACCCAGAAATGGACCCTCGGCTCTTTGGGCAACTAATCTTTGATAAAGCAGGAAAAAACATCCGGTGGAAAAAAGACAGTCTCTTCAATAAATGGTGCTGGGAAAATTGGACAGCTACATGCAAAAGAATGAAACTTGACCACTCTCTCACACCATACACAAAAATAAACTCCAAATGGATGAAAGACCTCAATGTGAGACAGGAATCCATCAAAATTCTAGAGGAGAACATAGGCAACAACTTCTATGACATCGGCCAGAGCAACCTTTTTCACGACACATCGCCAAAGGCAAGAGAAATAAAAGATAAAATGAACTTATGGGACTTTATCAGGATAAAGAGCTTCTGCACAGCCAAGGAAACAGTCAAAAAAACTAAGAGACAGCCCACGGAATGGGAGAATATATTTGCAAAGGACACCACAGATAAAGGACTGGTATCCAAGATCTACAAAGAACTTCTCAAACTCAATACACGAGAAACAAATAAACAAATCATAAAATGGGCAGAAGATATGAACAGACACTTTTCCAATGAAGACATACAAATGGCTAACAGACACATGAAAAAATGTTCAAAATCATTAGCCATCAGGGAAATTCAAATCAAAACCACACTGAGATACCACCTTACGCCAGTTAGAATGGCAAAGATAGACAAGGCAAGAAACAACAATTGTTGGAGAGGATGTGGAGAAAGGGGATCCCTCCTACATTGTTGGTGGGAATGCAAGTTGGTACAGCCACTCTGGAAAACAGTGTGGAGGTCCCTTAAAAAGTTAAAAATTGAACTACCCTATGACCCAGCCATTGCACTACTGGGTGTTTACCCCAAAGATACAGACGTAGTAAAGAGAAGGGCCATATGCACCCCAATGTTCATAGCTGCATTGTCCACAATAGCCAAATCATGGAAGGAGCCGAGATGCCCTTCAACAGATGACTGGATTAAGAAGCTGTGGTCCATATATACAATGGAATATTACTCAGCTATCAGAAAGAACGAATTCTCAACATTTGCTGCAACATGGACGGCACTGGAGGAGATAATGCTAAGTGAAATAAGTCAAGCAGAGAAAGACAATTATCATATGATTTCTCTCATCTATGGAACATAAGAACTAGGATGATCGGTAGGGGAAGAAAGGGATAAAGAAAAGGGGGGTAATCAGAAGGGGGAATGAAACATGAGAGACTATGGACTATGAGAAACAAACTGAAGACTTCAGAGGGGAGGGGGTGGGGGAATGGGATAGACTGGTGATGGGTAGTAAGGAGGGCACGTATTGCATGGTGCACTGGGTGTTATACGCAACTAATGAAGCATCAAACTTTACATCGGAATCTGGGGATGTACTGTATGGTGATTAACACAATATAATAAAATAAAATTAAAAAAAAAAGGCATTCAATAAATATTTGTTGAATGAACATTTTATCCACTTACTTCTTAGTCCCAGATGTGCCCTCAGGGCAGAAAGATCTGGGTAACCTTTTGTTATCTGCATCCATTACCATGAGCACACCTCCATCTATGATTGTCAGGACCCCAGGAACATTCTATTGAAAAATCCCAGTATAAGGCTGAGGGTCAAATACCTTGATATGATATGGCCCTATTGTTAGAGAACAGAGAATCTCTCTTGATCTAGTCAAATTCAACTTCAATAAAATAAAAATAATCCATTTCTGGAGATGGGGTTGAAGGGGAAAAAAAAAAAAAAAAAAACCACTTTAAAGAATACCTCCTAGAGTAAGATTAATCATGGCCATAGGGGCAGGTCAGAGGATGGTACCATTCTGGACAATTTGAATTATTTCATCCATGTATATAAATCACTGTTGAAATTTTAAAAAATAAAGTTTATCATAAGATAAAATGTTTTTAATAAAGTCTGGGGGAAATATGCATATTAAACTTGCTAAAACCTACTCCTGCCCTCTCAGTTCCCTCTCATATATAAAAGTAGTCTCTATTATCTCTACCAAAAGGGCTCTAACTCTCCTGAAATACCAGGGTTCATTTTTAGTTCACTAAATCTCCCAAGGAAGTTAGAGATTTCTTGTTATGTATCTTTCTTTCTTCTCACTGCAAAATCAAACATTATATATTTATGTATCTGCCTCTACTTTCAGACCATCCCTTCACAGATTATCTAATTAGAAAGTGCAAATATATGTTCATTGTTAGTTACAAAGAGAAAAATTTGAACCAATAATATATTCATTCCAAGCATTTGATGTTTGATACCATGGAACACAAGATTACAAGATTTACCATTAATGAAGGACTGCTACAAATTCACACTAGGTAATTAACCCAAAAGAAAACAGAATGAGTTAATAATGATTATGAAAATAAACATCTCTTCATGTGAGAAATTATTCATCCTAATATTTCTAATAAATTTAATTTTTTAAAGTACTTTATCCCATTTTTGCAAAAAAGAAATATGTGTGTGTATTTACATGTAGATGAAGAGAAAGGATAGGAACAATGCTCATAAAATTGTTGACAGTGTTCCCCCCTCAGGATGAAAATAGAGGTGGGGGGAATAATAAAAGGAAGCTTCTACATTTTCCTAACTACAGTATTATATAGAGTTTTTAACAATGAGATATATTTGTATTTTGTCCAACACGTGTATGTGTGTTGTGTGTGTCTGTATGAAAACAATGACTAGTATTTTTAGAGGGTTTTAGAGTCATTAAAACTAAAATTTAAAAAAAAGTAAAAGAAATTATTTCAAGGCATTGGGAGCGTGGTATTTAAACAAATACCATGGAAAACATATTCAACATTTAAAAATGAAACATTTCTTAAAATGAATTAACAATGGGCATTGATGAGGGTACATGATGTGATGAGCACTGGGTATTATATGCAACTGATGAATCACTGAACACTACATCTGAAACTAATGATGTACTATTATACATTGGCTAATTGAATTTGAATTTAAATTTAAAAAAAAGAAAAAATGAATTAACAGTCTTCTAATTTTTGTCTTTACGCCTACATTTCTATATCGATATAGGCTATCCTTAAAGTGTGGGACACCCCTATTCCATTATAACAACAAACATAGTAAAACAAATCCAACTTCTATATTATAATGATATCATAATTCTTAATCTACACTCACTCAAGGAAGTGGGTGGGTATAGAAGAAGTTAAATAAATTTACGTACTTTTCACCTATTTCTAACATATTCATTTTTTAGGAAAAAGGGGTATGTCTTAATTATCCCTTTTACCTTTTTAAATGGTGGAGAACTTTAAGGAAAATGAAAAAAGTACGTGATTGGTTGCTTCCTTCCAAATCCATGACCTACTTCCTGAAACCCTGCTGATGGGCTCTCCTGTGAAACATTTCCCATCAGCAGTTTAAATTACCTTTCAGAACCTCCAACATGTATCAGAATCTTAGGATGAATAATTAATGCAACTGCACTCACAGACCTTTGTAATGAGCACATATTTTATAAGTAAATAACTAATGTCTGATACCAAATGAATACCAATGGAATAGAGATTTCTGGGAAGCAAGGCTGGGTGTTTTGTGTGAAACTGAAATTGACACTGATAGGACAATATTCACAAACTTCCACTTCTATTAGTTGCTTTTTAGACCCATTTACTCAGTATGTCAGCTTAATTCTCATATTGGCAAATGAATGTTGTTTGTGGTTCATGAAAGAGAATGGAATTAGCTATATCCTTTAACCACAGGAAGCCACAAATAATGTTAACTGATCAGCTGGCCATAAATTTATTCTTTTTAACTGTTAAATTATGCATTCAATTCTCTGCACCTGAAAGCAGTTTTCTTCTCCTTTCCTGTATTTGTGTCACTCTTTTCCACTTTGTGAATCATCTCCACATTCATAGATTATATTATGTGATTCAAAAGCTTGCATGCATATATATATATATATATATATATATAGTTCAGCCTCATATGTCTGTATGACTTTGAAATATTTTTCCATTTAATATTTTCTTAAAAGCCAGACTTTATAAAATCTAATTTAAAGGCCCCGCATTGCATTAGAGCACAGAACTAGGAGAGTATTTGTGGAATTGACCACTTTCCCTGATAAATACCAAGAAACTATACTTTCTGAATTATGTCTGTTTTTACAAGTCTAGTTTTCCTGAATCTATAGACTTTTTTCAAGCAAAATTATTTCAAATGATTGTGAGGAGGTTAGATTTTTTTCTGGTCACTTAGGACACAGTTATGTCTCAATTTCTGTTTGCTTTGAGTGAGTCTCAAGTGAAAAGAGGGAACTCTGATTTGTGTGATAATATTCTATAGTATTTTTATAGAAAATATTCATGAGGTGTATTGGCCTAAGGCAAAGGAAGGCTATTGATTAATGTGGAAATTCTACCAGGAGGGCTGAAGTATCTAAAAGTATTATGTTGGGGCCAGCCAGGTCTGAGCTCAGCCCTACAGTTACTGGGACAGCATGGAGAAATAACTTGACTTCTCTGTAAGGCTTTTTCATGTGTAATGGGAATAATTATTTCTCACTCTTACAGCTGTTCTCAAAACTGAACAATGCATTTCGAGTGCATGACAGTAAGGCTCAGTAAACATCAGTTCCTTCCATGCCCTTGCCCCATCCCTTGTCCAGCTAAAATTATCACATCTAAAACTCCTAGGTACCATCTTTCAGAAAGGATTGGGATGAATTCTAGGATAAAAAATCTGAATATGAAAGCAACCATGTTCCGGTCACCACATTTTCATATCTGTCCCCTCTGCTAAGCTGTGACTCCATGAGGACCATGACCAACTATCTTCCATCACTGCAACCTCAGAACCAAGCACAGGTACTAGTGTTTAATGTGTACTCACTGAATGAATGAAAGCCCTAGTCTTTTTCTCCAACAACAACTGCCTTTTACCTGAATCACGGATGGCCACTACAGGCACATTTCATCATGGAAAACAATTAAAAATAAAATTTCCAAGACAAAAAAAAAATCCCACATGAATTTTTATCAATACATAAAGTTGAATGTTTCCATGTATTCCAGATAGAATGTGTTCAAACGGCTTATTGCGTTACACAATATTATTGGTCACATCTCAAAAATATACTGATTCTACTTCAATTATTCTACAGCTACTCATGTGTGTAGGTTTTGCCAAAAAGATCAATTGTCAATGATCTTTCTGTAAGAAGAACATAAACATCATTCCTTGATTTGTTGCGGGAGCAGTTATTTGCAGAGCCTAAAGCTGCTTAAGACTTTACTTTAAACTCAAGTTTTACCTGAAACCATTACTAAAAAAGGGGAAAAAACTTGTTTTCCATTCTGTGAGTTGTCTGCCACAGCCATAACCTATAGTAAATCAATTTTAATCCATTAAAAATAAGATCTTTCAAAAACGATTAAGATTTTCTTAAAAAAAAAAACAAAAAACAGAAAACAAGTAAAACAAATTTCACAGGGCCCATGGCAATGTGCATTTTACTTTTAATGCATTTTAAGTGAAAACTGCAAAACTGTAAAAGAAACCTTATCCTGAGGTAGGTAAGGACCAAACGGCTTGGCAGACTTTGGATACAAAGAAAGGAATGACATGGCAATATGTTTGCTGGAACAGCAATAGTGAAAACTGTTCAGCAAAGGGAATTCACAGCAGTGAGACTTTCCAGAACTAGACTTAAGGACGGGAAGACTCGATTGGTTTAATCCTAAATATTCCTTAAAGCCTTTTATTTATTATGTATTTACATTGTATCACTTTGTTAAGCACTTTATTTTTTTTTCATTCTGTAATGTATGAATAATTATGCTTATTCTGTAGATCAAGAAATGGAGAACCTGTTAACAATTAAAATACCTGGGACCTTAAATGCATCTCCTTCCAAAATTTCTTGTTCTTAATCATTATGCTATGCTGACCATACAATCCTATGGGTTAGACAACCCCAAATTGAAAAGCATTTCAATGGGAAAACAATTGCAAAAGTACAAGTTCAAAAACTTCTGCTTATAAGTCAAGCAAATCTATAATTTAAAATCTGAGCACAAGAAATCTGGCAATCTTAGCCAATAACCCTGACACATCTGCTTCCTGCAGTCCTACCAAGGTAACTCAATAACCCCTGCAAGCAAGCTGGCAGAGACTAAGAGAGGTCACTAAAGTCTCAAGTTCTACTGGATCTCCAAGGAGACTATGACCAGGGTTTCTTTCTCACAGAGGCAGATGAAAGTCAAGGGGAAAAAAATCACAAAGATAAAGAATGGCTTCTCTTCAAGGCCCAAGACAGAAACCACAAATTTTTTGGCTTTCCAAAGGGCTACAGCTAGCAAAAGGCAATAGAGCCTATTGATTATTGAACAATAAGGGAAAGTTTCTCCTGGGCACCTGTTATATAGAATCCTTGGGCCACCAGCACAATCCCACTTAAACCAATTATCTTGGAAGATATCTAGCCACATGATAAAACTAAATGGCTCACAGTCTCTGTAACAAGAAGACTGCTCTTTCACCTTAAAAATCTCATAGCAGAGGGGATGCCTGGGTGGCACAGTCAGTTGCTCTTTGTTTCAGCTCAGTTCCTGATCTCTGGGTCATGAGATCAAGTCTTGTACCAGGTTACACACTCCGCAGAGTCTGCTTGAGATTTTCTCTCCCTCTCCTTCTGCCCTTCCTGCTTATTCTCTCTCTCCCTAAAATAAATAAATATATCTTTAAAAAAAATCTTAGAGCAGAGAATCTTCTTCCTAGTAAATCAGAGGACTGAGAATTGGCCAACCCATTCATTAATAGCTTAGAAGAGTGGAAAATGCTCCTACAGACTGGTAAAAGATAAAGAGCCAACACCAAACTGGGAGAACTTAGGAAGCATATCCAAACTGAGAACAAATAAATGAAATGGTGTATGTTCTCACCAATATTCAGGGAAATTAAAATTAAAACAAATGTAAGATGCCAAATATTCCTCAAATCAGAAATCCCACTTTGGGAAATATATTTGACAGTAATAAAAGCATCAGAACACAGGGATATATGGGATATAATGTAGACGGACTTTTTTTGTAATTAAAGAAAAACTGAAATCACTTTCGGTTTCATTCACAGGAAGATGATTAAACATACTATAATACGTTCATTCTATGCAATATACACCAGCCAGTGAACAGAAATGGTTTCTATTAATCTGGAGATTTTAAAAAGGCAAATTCTAAAACATCATGTACAGTAATATTTTCTTATTCAAAAATCTGTTTATGTATATCATGTATGCTATCTTTTTATGAACATGAAGAAAGGTAGAGAATGTCATGCCCTGTGCTATAGAAGTTGCTGACTTCAGGAAAGTGAATATAGAAAGACATAAGGGAATCATCCACTTTTCCTTTACACATCTTTAGATTGTTGCATCTGTACCAGTAAGATACTGCTTTGGAAATTCTTTTTTAGGGACGCCTGGGTGGCTCAGTTCTTAAGCATCTGCCTTAGGCTCAGGTCATGACCCCAGGGTTCTGGGATCGAGTCCCGCATCAGGCTCCCTGCTCGGCAGGAAGCCTGCTTCTCCCTCTCCCACTCCCCTGCTTGTGTTCCCTCTCTCGCTGTCTCTCTCTCTGTCAAATAAATAAAATCTTAAAAAAAAAAACTTTTTTAAAAACTAAAAGGAAAAAAGTATTACATAAAATTACTTTCAATATAGCAAAGATCTGACCTTATGTGAATTTAAATAATTGTTCAATGCTAAATACCCAAAATGACTGAATTCATCAATACTGCATGCACCACTACAATATATTTCTATCAGGATGATAAAAGATAATCATGCCCATAGAAACATAATTTCTAGCCACATACTTTATGAAATAAATGCCAGTATTAAGCTCTATTTTTTCATTGCCATTTTTAATGCTCTCCACTTTAAAAAGTTCAATAGTTAAAAGCCTACTAAACAAACAGAAACTAAACCTATGTTAAAACCAGAAGATGTTTGTCTCCTCTAAATTCTCTTGCATTGTTTTTCCTATCTTTAGGAGAAACTGAAGTGACTATGAAAATAAAGTATCCCCACACTCCCTTTTTTACTAAGACATTTTCTATTTTCTCCTGAACACTCTAAGAAAAAGCACAGGGTTTCAATTGTTGGAAAGAATTTTTGGATCGATGTTAAGCTTTTGGAGATGATACTATTCTGAGTTCTTTTGAGAAAGCTGAAATAGGAGAGAAACCTGGAGTATCAGACCAGACACCAGTGCGGACCCTGCATAGAATAGAGAATAGTAAGCTCTCTGCATTATGCTTTCACGTATGCAGGTTTCCTGGGTCAGGGGACCTCAGAATATGTGCAAACAAATATAAGGGGATCATATCCAATCGCCCCCAGTAAGTCTAGAAAAATAAGGAGAGAAACATTCAACATATCTAAGGCTTCACTCATTCTACCCTCATACTAGCTTCAATTTACTTTAACCCACTGAACTATTTTTTTACTTTATTTTTTATTTTAATTCCAGTACAGTTAATATACAGTGTTATATTAGTTTCAGGTGTACAATTTAGTGATTCAACACTTTTATACATTATTCTGTGCTCATCGTGACCTGTACTCTTTAATCCCATCATCTATTTCACCCATTCCCCTGCCCACCTTCCCTTTAGTAACCACCTGTTTGTTCTCTGTAGTTAAGAGTCAGTTGCTTCATTTGTCTCTCATTTTTTCCCTTTACTTCTTTGCTTTGTTTCTTAAATTCCACATATAGTAGGTCTTTCTCTGGCTGACTTATTTCTCTTAGCATTATGTTCTCTAGCTCTATCCAGGTCATCGCAAATGGGAAGATTTCATTATTTTTTATGGCTGAATAATATTCCATTGTGTATATATA